>NW_027258877.1:0-49819 GCF_045791955.1 Oncorhynchus clarkii lewisi | reverse complement strand
TCGGCTGGTGTTTCAGTATTCAGATGCTGTCCTGTGACAGCTGAGCGTCGGCTGGTGTTTCAGTATTCAGATGCTGTCCTGTGACAGCTGAGCGTCGGCTGGTGTTTCAGTATTCAGATGCTGTCCTGTGACGGCTGAGCCTCGGCTGGTGTTTCAGTATTCAGATGCTGTCCTGTGACGGCTGAGCCTCGGCTGGTGTTTCAGTATTCAGATGCTGTCCTGTGACGGCTGAGCCTCGGCTGGTGTTTCAGTATTCAGATGCTGTCCTGTGACGGCTGAGCCTCGGCTGGTGTTTCAGTATTCAGATGCTGTCCTGTGACGGCTGAGCCTCGGCTGGTGTTTCAGTATTCAGATGCTGTCCTGTGACAGCTGAGCGTCGGCTGGTGTTTCAGTATTCAGATGCTGTCCTGTGACAGCTGAGCGTCGGCTGGTGTTTCAGTATTCAGATGCTGTCCTGTGACGGCTGAGCCTCGGCTGGTGTTTCAGTATTCAGATGCTGTCCTGTGACAGCTGAGCGTCGGCTGGTGTTTCAGTATTCAGATGTTGTCCTGTGACAGCTGAGCGTCGTCTGGTGTTTCAGTATTCAGATGCTGTCCTGTGACAGCTGAGCGTCGGCTGGTGTTTCAGTATTCAGATGCTGTCCTGTGACGGCTGAGGCTCCGCTGGTGTTTCAGTATTCAGATTGTGCTTGTGTGTTAATTGTTTTCTGAAGGTATGCTCACTTTACAACAGCTTCACAGCATACTAGAACTAAACAAGTAGAGGTTGAGTCATACCAGTGCACCTGTGTGTGTGTGTGTGTGTGTGTGTGTGTGTGTGTGTGTGTGTGTGTGTGTGTGTGTGTGTGTGTGTGTGTGTGTGTGTGTGTGTGTGTGTGTGTGTGTGTGTGTGTGTGTGTGTGTGTGTGTGTGTGTGTGTGTGTGAAGAAGAGAGGGAAAGAGAGGGGGAATGGGAGAGGAGTGTGGGAAACAGAGGGGGAATGGGAGAGGAGTGTGGGAAAGAGAGGGGGAATGGGAGAGGAGTGTGGGAAAGAGAGGGGGAATGGGAGGGGAGTGTGGGAAAGAGAGGGGGAATGGGACAGGAGTGTGGGAAAGAGAGGGGGAATGGGAGTGGAGTGTGGGAAAGAGAGGGGGAATGGGACAGGAGTGTGGGAAAGAGAGGGGGAATGGTAAAAGACATGAAAGAACAGAAGAGAGAGAGAGGAAAATAAAAATAAATACAATTTAGTCGACCTGCTCATTCTTCTCTGTAATGACACCTTGATAGGACTGTAAGAGAAGGCATAGAACATACAAGTACTGGACATCAAGGGAAATGTTCCCAAGCAAATAAAGGAAGAGTCTACCTCCTGCTTCATGCTCCCAGAGTGTGTTGGGAACATCAGTATACTCCCATTCCTCCTAGTTAACCTTGATGCTCAGGGTGGGTGAGGTTGTTACGGATCCCCTGATCAGTCCAGATGGCTCTGATTGCTTTTATTTGACTAAATCTGAATGAGTTTACCTTCCAACCTGGTCACCACTTTCCTAGGTTCCTCCTGTTATGATTTCCCCTGAGCTCTGCCTCTCTTTGAACCCTGTGTGTGTGTGTGTGTGTGTGTGTGTGTGTGTGTGTGTGTGTGTGTGTGTGTGTGTGTGTGTGTGTGTGTGTGTGTGTGTGTGGAGAGTAATTGCTGTGTGCATTTATGTGGGGTGTTGGGCTATGTCTGTGGCATTGCCTATCATATAAATTATGAATACAGTGATGGACGGTAAAGGAGCGTTGAGATGAAGGCCATTACATCTTAATAAGATAAGGGACGCACAAAACACACACACACAGAATCAATATTTACATCTCATCTGCAGATAAACTCTCTGTAATTAAGAAATCTCAAACTTTTTGAAAGAAAAGATCGAACCATATAGATTTTCTTTGTCAATATGTTCAACAACTGCCTTGGCAATCTGTAGTTTATTTTTATCAATAATTGTGAATAATATAATTATCACACGAACTCAAGCACACACACACATCTCCATTACTGTGCTGGTGGGTTAAAGTCATCCCCATCCCCATCTCCATTACCAAGTGCTGGTGGGTTAATAAAGTCATCCCCATCTCCATTACCAAGTGCTGGTGGGTTAAAGTCATCCCCATCCACATTACCAAGTGCTGGTGGGTTAAAGTCATCCCCATCTCCATTACAAAGTGCTGGTGGCTTAAAGTCATCCCCATCCCCATTACAAAGTGCTGGTGGGTTAAAGTCATCCCCATCTCCATCCCCTTTACCAAGTGCTGGTGGGTTAAAGTCATCCCCATCTCCATTACCAAGTGCTGGTGGGTTAAAGTCATCCCCATCTCCATTACCAAGTGCTGGTGGGTTAAAGTCATCCCCATCCCCATTACAAAGTGCTGGTGGCTTAAAGTCATCCCCATCCCCATTACAAAGTGCTGGTGGGTTAAAGTCATCCCCATCCCGATCTCCACCCCCATTACCAAGTGCTGGTGGGCTAAAGTCATCCCCATCTCCATCCCCATTACCAAGTGCTGGTGGGTTAAAGTCATCCCCATCTCCATTACCAAGTGCTGGTGGGTTAATGTCATCCCCATCTCCATTACCAAGTGCTGGTGGGTTAAAGTCATCCCCATCTCCATTACCAAGTGCTGGTGGGTTAAAGTCATCCCCATCTCCATTACCAAGTGTTGGTGGGTTAAAGTCATCCCCATCTCCATTACCAAGTGCTGGTGGGTTAAAGTCATCCCCATCTCCATTACCAAGTGCTGGAGGGTTAAAGTAATCCCCATCTCCATTACCAAGTGCTGGTGGGTTAAAGTCATCCCCATCTCCATTGCAAAGTGCTGGTGGGTTAAAGTCATCCCCATCCCCATCCCCATTACCAAGTGCTGGTGGGTTAAAGTCATCCCCATCTCCATCCCCATTACCAAGTGCTGGTGGGTTAAAGTCATCCCCATCTCCATCCCCATTACCAAATGCTGGTGGGTTAAAGTCATCCCCATCTCCATCTCCATTACCAAGTACTGGTGGGTAAAAGTCATCCCCATCTCCATTACCAAGTGTTGGTGGGTTAAAGTCATCCCCATCTCCATTACCAAGTGCTGGAGGGTTAAAGTAATCCCCATCTCCATTACCAAGTGCTGGTGGGTTAAAGTCATCCCCATCTCCATTGCAAAGTGCTGGTGGGTTAAAGTCATCCCCATCCCCATCCCCATTACCAAGTGCTGGTGGGTTAAAGTCATCCCCATCTCCATCCCCATTACCAAGTGCTGGTGGGTTAAAGTCATCCCCATCTCCATCCCCATTACCAAATGCTGGTGGGTTAAAGTCATCCCCATCTCCATCCCCATTACCAAGTACTGGTGGGTAAAAGTAATCCCCATCCCCATTACCAAGTGCTGGTGGGTTAAAACCATCCCCATTACCCAGTGCTGACAGGTTATAGCCATCCCCATCTCCATCCCCAGTACCAAGTACTGGTGGGTTAAAGTCATCCCCATCCCCATTACCAAATGCTGGTGGGTTAAAGTCATCCCCATCTCCATCCCCATTACCAAGTACTGGTGGGTTAAAGTCATCCCCATCTCCATTACCAAGTACTGGTGGGTTAAAGTCATCCGCATCTCCATCCCCATTACCAAGTTCTGGTGGGTTAAAGTCATCCCCATCTCCATTACCAAGTGCTGGTGGGTTAAAGTCATCCCGATCTCCATCCCCATTACCAAGTACTGGTGGGTTAAAGTCATCCCCATCCCCATTACCAAGTACTGGTGGGTTAAAGTCATCCCCATCTCCATTACCAAGTGCTGGTGGGTTAAAGCCATCCCCATCTACATTACAAAGTGCTGGTGGGTTAAAGTCATCCCCATCTCCATTACAAAGTGCTGGTGGGTTAAAGTCATCCCCATCTCCATTACCAAGTGCTGGTGGGTTAAAGTCATCCCCATCTACATTACAAAGTGCTGGTGGGTTAAAGCCATCCCCATCTCCATTACCAAGTGCTGGTGGGTTAAAGTCATCCCCATCTCCATTACCAAGTGCTGGTGGGTTAAAGTCATCCCCATCTCCATTACCAAGTGCTGGTGGGTTAAAGTCATCCCCATCCCCATCCCATTACCAAGTGCTGGTGGATTAAAGCCATCCCATTCCCCATCTCCATTACCAAGTGCTGGTGGGTTAAAGCCATCCCCATCTACATTACAAAGTGCTGGTGGGTTAAAGTCATCCCCATCTCCATTACAAAGTGCTGGTGGGTTAAAGTCATCCCCATCTCCATTACCAAGTGCTGGTGGGTTAAAGTCATCCCCATCTCCATTACCAAGTACTGGTGGGTTAAAGTCATCCCCATCCCCATTACCAAGTGCTGGTGGGTTAAAGCCATCCCCATCCCCATTACCAAGTGCAGGTGGGTTAAAGCCATCCCCATCCCCATCCACATTACCAAGTGCTGGTGGGTTAAAGTCATCCCCATCTCCATTACCAAGTGCTGGTGGGTTAAAGTCATACCCATTACCAAGTGCTGGTGGGTTAAAGTCATCCCCATCTCCATTACCAAGTGCTGGTGGGTTAAAGTCATCCCCATCTCCATTACCAAGTGCTGGTGGGTTAAAGTCATCCCCATCCCCATTACAAAGTGCTGGTGGCTTAAAGTCATCCCCATCCCCATTACAAAGTGCTGGTGGGTTAAAGTCATCCCCATCCCGATCTCAACCCCCATTACCAAGTGCTGGTGGGCTAAAGTCATCCCCATCTCCATCCCCATTACCAAGTGCTGGTGGGTTAAAGTCATCCCCATCTCCATTACCAAGTGCTGGTGGGTTAAAGTCATCCCCATCTCCATTACCAAGTGCTGGTGGGTTAAAGTCATCCCCATCTCCATTACCAAGTGCTGGTGGGTTAAAGTCATCCCCATCTCCATTACCAAGTGTTGGTGGGTTAAAGTCATCCCCATCTCCATTACCAAGTGCTGGTGGGTTAAAGTCATCCCCATCTCCATTACCAAGTGCTGGAGGGTTAAAGTAATCCCCATCTCCATTACCAAGTGCTGGTGGGTTAAAGTCATCCCCATCTCCATTGCAAAGTGCTGGTGGGTTAAAGTCATCCCCATCCCCATCCCCATTACCAAGTGCTGGTGGGTTAAAGTCATCCCCATCTCCATCCCCATTACCAAGTGCTGGTGGGTTAAAGTCATCCCCATCTCCATCCCCATTACCAAATGCTGGTGGGTTAAAGTCATCCCCATCTCCATCTCCATTACCAAGTACTGGTGGGTTAAAGTCATCCCCATCTCCATTACCAAGTGCTGGAGGGTTAAAGTAATCCCCATCTCCATTACCAAGTGCTGGTGGGTTAAAGTCATCCCCATCTCCATTGCAAAGTGCTGGTGGGTTAAAGTCATCCCCATCCCCATCCCCATTACCAAGTGCTGGTGGGTTAAAGTCATCCCCATCTCCATCCCCATTACCAAGTGCTGGTGGGTTAAAGTCATCCCCATCTCCATCCCCATTACCAAATGCTTGTGGGTTAAAGTCATCCCCATCTCCATCTCCATTACCAAGTACTGGTGGGTAAAAGTCATCCCCATCTCCATTACCAAGTGTTGGTGGGTTAAAGTCATCCCCATCTCCATTACCAAGTGCTGGTGGGTTAAAGTCATCCCCATCTCCATTACCAAGTGCTGGAGGGTTAAAGTAATCCCCATCTCCATTACCAAGTGCTGGTGGGTTAAAGTCATCCCCATCTCCATTGCAAAGTGCTGGTGGGTTAAAGTCATCCCCATCCCCATCCCCATTACCAAGTGCTGGTGGGTTAAAGTCATCCCCATCTCCATCCCCATTACCAAGTGCTGGTGGGTTAAAGTCATCCCCATCTCCATCCCCATTACCAAATGCTGGTGGGTTAAAGTCATCCCCATCTCCATCCCCATTACCAAGTACTGGTGGGTAAAAGTCATCCCCATCCCCATTACCAAGTGCTGGTGGGTTAAAACCATCCCCATTACCCAGTGCTGACAGGTTATAGCCATCCCCATCTCCATCCCCAGTACCAAGTACTGGTGGGTTAAAGTCATCCCCATCCCCATTACCAAATGCTGGTGGGTTAAAGTCATCCCCATCTCCATCCCCATTACCAAGTACTGGTGGGTTAAAGTCATCCCCATCTCCATTACCAAGTGCTGGTGGGTTAAAGCCATCCACATCTCCATCTCCATTACTAAGTACTGGTGGGTTAAAGTCATCCGCATCTCCATCCCCATTACCAAGTTCTGGTGGGTTAAAGTCATCCCCATCTCCATTACCAAGTGCTGGTGGGTTAAAGTCATCCCGATCTCCATCCCCATTACCAAGTACTGGTGGGTTAAAGTCATCCCCATCCCCATTACCAAATGCTGGTGGGTTAAAGTCATCCCCATCTCCATCCCCATTACCAAGCACTGGTGGGTTAAAGTCATCCCCATCTCCATTACCAAGTGCTGGTGGGTTAAAGCCATCCCCATCTACATTACAAAGTGCTGGTGGGTTAAAGTCATCCCCATCTCCATTACAAAGTGCTGGTGGGTTAAAGTCATCCCCATCTCCATTACCAAGTGCTGGTGGGTTAAAGTCATCCCCATCTACATTACAAAGTGCTGGTGGGTTAAAGCCATCCCCATCTCCATTACCAAGTGCTGGTGGGTTAAAGTCATCCCCATCTCCATTACCAAGTGCTGGTGGGTTAAAGTCATCCCCATCTCCATTACCAAGTGCTGGTGGGTTAAAGTCATCCCCATCCCCATCCCATTACCAAGTGCTGGTGGATTAAAGCCATCCCATTCCCCATCTCCATTACCAAGTGCTGGTGGGTTAAAGCCATCCCCATCTACATTACAAAGTGCTGGTGGGTTAAAGTCATCCCCATCTCCATTACAAAGTGCTGGTGGGTTAAAGTCATCCCCATCTCCATTACCAAGTGCTGGTGGGTTAAAGTCATCCCCATCTCCATTACCAAGTACTGGTGGGTTAAAGTCATCCCCATCCCCATTACCAAGTGCTGGTGGGTTAAAGCCATCCCCATCCCCATTACCAAGTGCAGGTGGGTTAAAGCCATCCCCATCCCCATCCACATTACCAAGTGCTGGTGGGTTAAAGTCATCCCCATCTCCATTACCAAGTGCTGGTGGGTTAAAGTCATACCCATTACCAAGTGCTGGTGGGCTAAAGTCATCCCCATCTCCATTACCAAGTGCTGGTGGGTTAAAGTCATCCCCATATCCATTACCAAGTGCTGGTGGGTTAAAGTCATCCACATCCCCATCCCCATCCCATTACCAAGTGCTGGTCCGTTATACCCATCCCCATCTCCATTACCAAGTGCTGGTGGGTTAAAGCCATCCACATCCCCATCTCCATTACCAAGTGCTGGTGGGTTAAAGCCATCCCCTTCCCCATCCCCATCCCATTACCAAGTGCTGGTCTGTTATACCCATCCCCATCCCGATCTCCATTACCAAGTGCTGGTCTGTTATACCCATCCCCATCCCGATCTCCATTACCAAGTGCTGGTGGGTTAAAGCCATCCCCGTCCCCATCTCCATTACCAAGTGCTGGTGGGTTAAAGTCATCACCATCTCCATTACCAAGTGCTGGTGGGTTAAAGTCATCCCCATCTCCATTACCAAGTGCTGGTGGGTTAAAGTCATCCCCATCTCCATTACCAAGTGCTGGTGGGTTAAAGTCATCCCCATCCACATTACCAAGTGCTGGTGGGTTAAAGTCATCCCCATCTCCATTACCAAGTGCTGGTGGGTTAAAGTCATCCCCATCTCCATTACCAAGGGCTGGTGGGTTAAAGTCATCCCCATCTCCATTACCAAGTGCTGGTGGGTTAAAGTCATCCCCATCCACATTACCAAGTGCTGGTGGGTTAAAGTCATCCCCATCTCCATTACCAAGTGCTGGTGGGTTAAAGTCAACCCCATCTCCATTACCAAGTGCTGGTGGGTTAAAGTCATCCCCATCTCCATTACCAAGTGCTGGTGGGTTAAAGTCATCCCCACCTCCATTACCAAGTGCTGGTGGGTTAAAGTCATCCCCATCTCCATTACCAAGTGCTGGTGGGTTAAAGTCATCCCCATCTCCATTACCAAGTGCTGGTGGGTTAAAGTCATCCCCATCTCCATTACCAAGTGTTGGTGGGTTAAAGTCATCCCCATCTCCATTACCAAGTGCTGGTGGGTTAAAGCCATCCCCATCCCCATCTCCATTACCAAGTGCTGGTGGGTTAAAGTCATCCCCATCTCCATTACCAAGTGCTGGTGGGTTAAAGTCATCCCCATCTCCATTACCAAGTGCTGGTGGGTTAAAGCCATCCCCATCCCCATCTCCATTACCAAGTGCTAGTGGGTTAAAGTCATCCCCATCTCCATTACCAAGTGCTGGTGAGTTAAAGTCATCGCCATCTCCATTACCAAGTGCTGGTGGGTTAAAGTCATCCCCATCTCCATTACCAAGTGCTGGTGGGTTAAAGTCATCCCCATCTCCATTACCAAGTGCTGGTGGGTTAAAGTCATCCCCATCCACATTACCAAGTGCTGGTAGGTTAAAGTCATCCCCATCTCCATTACAAAGTGCTGGTGGCTTAAAGTCAACCCCATCCCCATTACAAAGTGCTGGTGGGTTAAAGTCATCCCCATCTCCATCCCCTTTACCAAGTGCTGGTGGGCTAAAGTCATCCCCATCTCCATCCCCATTACCAAGTGCTGGTGGGTTAAAGTCATCCCCATCTCCATTACCAAGTGCTGGTGGGTTAAAGTCATCCCCATCTCCATTACCAAGTGCTGGTGGGTTAAAGTCATCCCCATCCCCATTACAAAGTGCTGGTGGCTTAAAGTCATCCCCGTCCCCATTACAAAGTGCTGGTGGGTTAAAGTCATCCCCATCCCGATCTCCACCCCCATTACCAAGTGCTGGTGGGCTAAAGTCATCCCCATCTCCATCCCCATTACCAAGTGCTGGTCGGTTATACCCATCCCCATCCACATTACCAAGTGCTGGTGGGTTAAAGTCATCCCCATCTCCATTACCAAGTGTTGGTGGGTTAAAGTCATCCCCATCTCCATTACCAAGTGCTGGTGGGTTAAAGTCATCCCCATCTCCATTACCAAGTGCTGGAGGGTTAAAGTAATCCCCATCTCCATTACCAAGTGCCGGTGGGTTAAAGTCATCCCCATCTCCATTGCAAAGTGCTGGTGGGTTAAAGTCATCACCATCCCCATCCCCATTACCAAGTGCTGGTGGGTTAAAGTCATCCCCATCTCCATCCCCATTACCAAGTGCTGGTGGGTTAAAGTCATCCCCATCTCCATCCCCATTACCAAATGCTGGTGGGTTAAAGTCATCCCCATCTCCATCCCCATTACCAAGTACTGGTGGGTAAAAGTCATCCCAATCTCCATTACCAAGTGTTGGTGGGTTAAAGTCATCCCCATCTCCATTACCAAGTGCTGGAGGGTTAAAGTAATCCCCATCTCCATTACCAAGTGCTGGTGGGTTAAAGTCATCCCCATCTCCATTGCAAAGTGCTGGTGGGTTAAAGTCATCCCCATCCCCATCCCCATTACCAAGTGCTGGTGGGTTAAAGTCATCCCCATCTCCATCCCCATTACCAAGTACTGGTGGGTAAAAGTCATCCCCATCTCCATTACCAAGTGTTGGTGGGTTAAAGTCATCCCCATCTCCATTACCAAGTGCTGGAGGGTTAAAGTAATCCCCATCTCCATTACCAAGTGCTGGTGGGTTAAAGTCATCCCCATCTCCATTACCAAGTGCTGGTGGGTTAAAGTCATACCCATTACCAAGTGCTGGTGGGCTAAAGTCATCCCCATCTCCATTACCAAGTGCTGGTGGGTTAAAGTCATCCCCATATCCATTACCAAGTGCTGGTGGGTTAAAGTCATCCACATCCCCATCCCCATCCCATTACCAAGTGCTGGTCCGTTATACCCATCCCCATCTCCATTACCAAGTGCTGGTGGGTTAAAGCCATCCACATCCCCATCTCCATTACCAAGTGCTGGTGGGTTAAAGCCATCCCCATCCCCATCCCCATCCCATTACCAAGTGCTGGTCTGTTATACCCATCCCCATCCCGATCTCCATTACCAAGTGCTGGTCTGTTATACCCATCCCCATCCCGATCTCCATTACCAAGTGCTGGTGGGTTAAAGCCATCCCCGTCCCCATCTCCATTACCAAGTGCTGGTGGGTTAAAGTCATCACCATCTCCATTACCAAGTGCTGGTGGGTTAAAGTCATCCCCATCTCCATTACCAAGTGCTGGTGGGTTAAAGTCATCCCCATCTCCATTACCAAGTGCTGGTGGGTTAAAGTCATCCCCATCCACATTACCAAGTGCTGGTGGGTTAAAGTCATCCCCATCTCCATTACCAAGTGCTGGTGGGTTAAAGTCATCCCCATCTCCATTACCAAGTGCTGGTGGGTTAAAGTCATCCCCACCTCCATTACCAAGTGCTGGTGGGTTAAAGTCATCCCCATCTCCATTACCAAGTGCTGGTGGGTTAAAGTCATCCCCATCTCCATTACCAAGTGCTGGTGGGTTAAAGTCATCCCCATCTCCATTACCAAGTGTTGGTGGGTTAAAGTCATCCCCATCTCCATTACCAAGTGCTGGTGGGTTAAAGCCATCCCCATCCCCATCTCCATTACCAAGTGCTGGTGGGTTAAAGTCATCCCCATCTCCATTACCAAGTGCTGGTGGGTTAAAGTCATCCCCATCTCCATTACCAAGTGCTGGTGGGTTAAAGCCATCCCCATCCCCATCTCCATTACCAAGTGCTAGTGGGTTAAAGTCATCCCCATCTCCATTACCAAGTGCTGGTGAGTTAAAGTCATCCCCATCTCCATTACCAAGTGCTGGTGGGTTAAAGTCATCCCCATCTCCATTACCAAGTGCTGGTGGGTTAAAGTCATCCCCATCTCCATTACCAAGTGCTGGTGGGTTAAAGTCATCCCCATCCACATTACCAAGTGCTGGTAGGTTAAAGTCATCCCCATCTCCATTACAAAGTGCTGGTGGCTTAAAGTCAACCCCATCCCCATTACAAAGTGCTGGTGGGTTAAAGTCATCCCCATCTCCATCCCCTTTACCAAGTGCTGGTGGGCTAAAGTCATCCCCATCTCCATCCCCATTACCAAGTGCTGGAGGGTTAAAGTCATCCCCATCTCCATTACCAAGTGCTGGTGGGTTAAAGTCATCCCCATCTCCATTACCAAGTGCTGGTGGGTTAAAGTCATCCCCATCCCCATTACAAAGTGCTGGTGGCTTAAAGTCATCCCCGTCCCCATTACAAAGTGCTGGTGGGTTAAAGTCATCCCCATCCCGATCTCCACCCCCATTACCAAGTGCTGGTGGGCTAAAGTCATCCCCATCTCCATCCCCATTACCAAGTGCTGGTCGGTTATACCCATCCCCATCCACATTACCAAGTGCTGGTGGGTTAAAGTCATCCCCATCTCCATTACCAAGTGTTGGTGGGTTAAAGTCATCCCCATCTCCATTACCAAGTGCTGGTGGGTTAAAGTCATCCCCATCTCCATTACCAAGTGCTGGAGGGTTAAAGTAATCCCCATCTCCATTACCAAGTGCCGGTGGGTTAAAGTCATCCCCATCTCCATTGCAAAGTGCTGGTGGGTTAAAGTCATCCCCATCCCCATCCCCATTACCAAGTGCTGGTGGGTTAAAGTCATCCCCATCTCCATCCCCATTACCAAGTGCTGGTGGGTTAAAGTCATCCCCATCCCCATCCCCATTACCAAATGCTGGTGGGTTAAAGTCATCCCCATCTCCATCCCCATTACCAAGTACTGGTGGGTAAAAGTCATCCCCATCTCCATTACCAAGTGTTGGTGGGTTAAAGTCATCCCCATCTCCATTACCAAGTGCTGGAGGGTTAAAGTAATCCCCATCTCCATTACCAAGTGCTGGTGGGTTAAAGTCATCCCCATCTCCATTGCAAAGTGCTGGTGGGTTAAAGTCATCCCCATCCCCATCCCCATTACCAAGTGCTGGTGGGTTAAAGTCATCCCCATCTCCATCCCCATTACCAAGTGCTGGTGGGTTAAAGTCATCCCCATCTCCATCCCCATTACCAAATGCTGGATGGTTAAAGTCATCCCCATCTCCATCCCCATTACCAAGTACTGGTGGGTTAAAGTCATCCCCATCTCCATTACCAAGTGCTGGTGGGTTAAAGCCATCCCCATCTCCATCTCCATTACTAAGTACTGGTGGGTTAAAGTCATCCCCATCTCCATCCCCATTACCAAGTGCTGGTGGGTTAAAGTCATCCCCATCTCCATTACCAAGTGCTGGTGGGTTAAAGTCATCCTGATCTCCATCCCCATTACTAAGTAACTGGTGGGTTAAAGTCATCCCCATCCCCATTACCAAATGCTGGTGGGTTAAAGTCATCCCCATCTCCATCCCCATTACCAAGTACTGGTGGGTTAAAGTTATCCCCATCTCCATTACCAAGTGCTGGTGGGTTAAAGCCATCCCCATCTCCATCTCCATTACTAAGTACTGGTGGGTTAAAGTCATCCCCATTTCCATCCCCATTACCAAGTACTGGTGGGTTAAAGTCACCCCCATCACCAAGTGCTGGTGGGTTAAAGTCATCCCCATCTCCATTACCAAGTGCTGGTGGGTTAAAGTCATCCCCATCCCCATTACAAATTGCTGGTGGCTTAAAGTCATCCCCGTCCCCATTACAAAGTGCTGGTGGGTTAAAGTCATCCCCATCCCGATCTCCACCCCCATTACCAAGTGCTGGTGGGCTAAAGTCATCCCCATCTCCATCCCCATTACCAAGTGCTGGTCGGTTATACCCATCCCCATCCACATTAACAAGTGCTGGTGGGTTAAAGTCATCCCCATCTCCATCCCCATTACCAAGTGCTGGTGGGTTAAAGTCATCCCCATCTCCATCCCCATTACCAAATGCTGGTGGGTTAAAGTCATCCCCATCTCCATCCCCATTACCAAGTACTTGTGGGTAAAAGTCATCCCCATCTCCATTACCAAGTGTTGGTGGGTTAAAGTCATCCCCATCTCCATTACCAAGTGCTGGTGGGTTAAAGTCATCCCCATCTCCATTACCAAGTGCTGGAGGGTTAAAGTAATCCCCATCTCCATTACCAAGTGCTGGTGGGTTAAAGTCATCCCATCTCCATTGCAAATTGCTGGTGGGTTAAAGTCATCCCCATCCCCATCCCCATTACCAAGTGCTGGTGGGTTAAAGTCATCCCCATCTCCATCCCCATTACCAAGTGCTGGTGGGTTAAAGTCATCCCCATCTCAATCCCCATTACCAAATGCTGGATGGTTAAAGTCATCCCCATCTCCATCCCCATTACCAAGTACTGGTGGGTAAAAGTCATCCCCATCCCCATTACCAAGTTCTGGTGGGTTAAAACCATCCCCATTACCCAGTGCTGACAGGTTATAGCCATCCCCATCTCCATCCCCAGTACCAAGTACTGGTGGGTTAAAGTCATCCCCATCCCCATTACCAAATGCTGGTGGGTTAAAGTCATCCCCATCTCCATCCCCATTACCAAGTACTGGTGGGTTAAAGTCATCCCCATCTCCATTACCAAGTGCTGGTGGGTTAAAGCCATCCCCATCTCCATCTCCATTACTAAGTACTGGTGGGTTAAAGTCATCCCCATCTCCATCCCCATTACCAAGTACTGGTGGGTTAAAGTCATCCCCATCTCCATTACCAAGTGCTGGTGGGTTAAAGTCATCCTGATCTCCATCCCCATTACCAAATGCTGGTGGGTTAAAGTCATCCCCATCTCCATCCCCATTACCAAGTACTGGTGGGTTAAAGTCATCCCCATCTCCATTACCAAGTGCTGGTGGGTTAAAGCCATCCCCATCTCCATCTCCATTACTAAGTACTGGTGGGTTAAAGCCATCCCCATCTCCATCCCCATTACCAAGTACTGGTGGGTTAAAGTCATCCCCATCACCAAGTGCTGGTGGGTTAAAGTCATCCCCATCCCCATTACCAAGTGCTGGTGGGGTAAAGTCATCCCCATCTCCATTACCAAGTGCTGGTGGGTTAAAGTCATCCCCATCCCCATTACCAAGTGCTGGTGGGTTAATGTCATCCCCAGCCCCATCCATATAAACAAGTGCTGGTCGGTTATACCCATCCCCATCCCCATTTCCATTACCAAGTGCTGGTGGGTTAAAGTCATCCCCATCTCCATTACCAAGTGCTGGTGGGTTAAAGTCATCGCCATCTCCATTACCAAGTGCTGGTGGGTTAAAGTCATCCCCATCTCCATTACCAAGTGCTGGTGGGTTAAAGTCATCCCCATCTCCATTACCAAGTGCTGGTGGGTTAAAGTCATCCCCATCACCATTACCAAGTGCTGGTGGGTTAATAAAGTCATCCCCATCTCCATTACCAAGTGCTGGTGGGTTAAAGTCATCCCCATCTCCATTACCAAGTGCTGGTGGGTTAAAGTCATCCCCATCCCATTACCAAGTGCTGGTGGATTAAAGCCATCCCATTCCCCATCTCCATTACCAAGTGCTGGTGGGTTAAAGTCATCCCCATCTCCATTACCAAGTGCTGGTGGGTTAAAGTCATCCCCATCCCCATCCCATTACCAAGTGCTGGTGGATTAAAGCCATCCCATTCCCCATCCCCATTACCAAGTGCTGGTGGGCTAAAGTCATCCCCATCTCCATTACCAAGTACTGGTGGGGTAAAGTCATCCCCATCTCCATGACTAAGTACTGGTGGGTTAATATCATCCCCATCCCCATTACCAAGTGCTGGTGGGTTAAAGCCATCCCCATCCCCATTACTAAATGCCGGTGGGTTAAAGTCATCCCCATCTCCATTACCAAGTGCTGGTGGGTTAAAGCCATCCCCATCCCCATCCACATTACCAAGTGCTCGTGGGTTAAAGTCATCCCCATCTCCATTACCAAGTGCTGGTGGGTTAAAGTCATACCCATTACCAAGTGCTGGTGGGCTAAAGTCATCCCAATCCCCACTACCAAGTGCTGGTGGGTTAAAGCCATCCCCATCCCCATCTCCATTACCAAGTGCTGGTGGGCTAAGGTCATCCCCATCTCCATTACCAAGTGCTGGTGGGTTAATAAAGTCATCCCCATCTCCATTACCAAGTGCTGGTGGGTTATAGTCATCCCCATTTCCATTACCAAGTGCTGATGGGTTAAAGTCATCCCCATCCCCATCCCCATCCCAATACCAAGTGCTGGTCCGTTATACCCATCCCCATCTCCATTACCAAGTGCTGGTGGGTTAAAGCCATCCCCATCCCCATCTCCATTACCAAGTGCTGGTGGGTTAAAGTCATCCCCATCTCCATTACCAAGTGCTGGTGGGCTAAAGTCATCCCCATCTCCATTACCAATTGCTGGTGGGTTAAAGCCATCCCCATCCCCATCCACATTACCAAGTGCTGGTGGGTTAAAGTCATCCCCATCTCCATTACCAAATGCTGGTGGGTTAAAGTCATACCCATCTCCATTACCAAGTGCTGGTGGGTTAAAGTCATCCCCATCTCCATTACCAAGTGCTGGTGGGTTAAAGTCATCCCCATCACCATTACCAAGTGCTGGTGGGTTAATAAAGTCATCCCCATCTCCATTACCAAGTGCTGGTGGGTTAAAGTCATCCCCATCCCCATTACCAAGTGCTGGTGGGTTAATGTCATCCCCAGCCCCATCCATATAAACAAGTGCTGGTCGGTTATACCCATCCCCATCCCCATTTCCATTACCAAGTGCTGGTGGGTTAAAGTCATCCCCATCTCCATTACCAAGTGCTGGTGGGTTAAAGTCATCCCCATCTCCATTACCAAGTGCTGGTGGGTTAAAGTCATCCCCATCTCCATTACCAAGTGCTGGTGGGTTAAAGTCATCCCCATCTCCATTACCAAGTGCTGGTGGGTTAAAGTCATCCCCATCACCATTACCAAGTGCTGGTGGGTTAATAAAGTCATCCCAATCTCCATTACCAAGTGCTGGTGGGTTAAAGTCATCCCCATCTCCATTACCAAGTGCTGGTGGGTTAAAGTCATCCCCATCCCATTACCAAGTGGTGGTGGATTAAAGCCACCCCATTCCCCATCTCCATTACCAAGTGCTGGTGGGTTAAAGTCATCCCCATCTCCATTACCAAGTGCTGGTGGGTTAAAGTCATCCCCATCCCCATCCCATTACCAAGTGCTGGTGGATTAAAGCCATCCCATTCCCCATCCCCATTACCAAGTGCTGGTGGGCTAAAGTCATCCCCATCTCCATTACCAAGTACTGGTGGGGTAAAGTCATCCCCATCTCCATTACTAAGTACTGGTGGGTTAATATCATCCCCATCCCCATTACCAAGTGCTGGTGGGTTAAAGCCATCCCCATCCCCATTACTAAATGCCGGTGGGTTAAAGTCATCCCCATCTCCATTACCAAGTGCTGGTGGGTTAAAGCCATCCCCATCCCCATCCACATTACCAAGTGCTCGTGGGTTAAAGTCATCCCCATCTCCATTACCAAGTGCTGGTGGGTTAAAGTCATACCCATTACCAAGTGCTGGTGGGCTAAAGTCATCCCAATCCCCACTACCAAGTGCTGGTGGGTTAAAGCCATCCCCATCCCCATCTCCATTACCAAGTGCTGGTGGGCTAAGGTCATCCCCATCTCCATTACCAAGTGCTGGTGGGTTAATAAAGTCATCCCCATCTCCATTACCAAGTGCTGGTGGGTTATAGTCATCCCCATTTCCATTACCAAGTGCTGATGGGTTAAAGTCATCCCCATCCCCATCCCCATCCCAATACCAAGTGCTGGTCCGTTATACCCATCCCCATCTCCATTACCAAGTGCTGGTGGGTTAAAGCCATCCCCATCCCCATCTCCATTACCAAGTGCTGGTGGGTTAAAGTCATCCCCATCTCCATTACCAAGTGCTGGTGGGCTAAAGTCATCCCCATCTCCATTACCAATTGCTGGTGGGTTAAAGCCATCCCCATCCCCATCCACATTACCAAGTGCTGGTGGGTTAAAGTCATCCCCATCTCCATTACCAAATGCTGGTGGGTTAAAGTCATACCCATCCCCATTACCAAGTGCTGGTGGGTTAAAGCCATCCCCATCCCCATCCACATTACCAAGTGCTGGTGGGTTAAAGTCATCCCCATCTCCATTACCAAGTGCTGGTGGGTTAAAGTCATACCCATTACCAAGTGCTGGTGGGCTAAAGTCATCCCCATCCCCATCTACATTACAAAGTGCTGGTGGTTTAAGGTCATCCCCATCTCCATTACCAAGTGCTGGTGGGTTAATAAAGTCATCCCCATCTCCATTACCAAGTGCTGGTGGGTTAAAACCTCTTACTTCTACCCCCTCCTTTTTTGAAAATTCTGTTAAAAATCGCGCAACTTTTCAGCGTCCTGCTACTCATGCCAGGAATATAGTATATGCATATGATTAGTATGTGTGGATAGAAAACACTCTGAAGTTTATAAAACTGGTTAAATCACGGCTGTGACTATAACAGATCGTGTGTTTCATTGAAAAACGCAAGAAAAACTGCTCTCTGAAAGCAAAAAATAATTTCCATAAGTCACTTCCACCAGTTGTTAAAAGAGAACAGAATTTAATGGGAATCTGCCTGCAATTCATACAAATTCCGCACGATGGCGCCATTGTCCTAATTTTCAATTGAATTAATTGTTGGAAAATCCATCTATCTGACCTCCATTTTCCCAGTCTTCACCCGGATGCAGTTGAGGGAGATATCAGATGGCATTGTTTTTAAAGTGAAGACCTATTGAAGAGACATCGCCCTGTAATCATTTTGATAGATTATAAACGTTTACTAATACCTAAAGTTGGATTACAAAAGGATTTCGAAGTGTTTTGTGAAAGTTTATCGTCGACTTTTTTAATTTTAAAAAATTACGCAGCGTTTAAAAACGATGATTTTTTCTGAATGACACAACTTCCATACAAAGCTATTTTGGGTATATATGGACCGATTTAAACGAAAAAAAGACCCAATAGTGATGTTTATGGGGCATATAGGAGTGCCAAGAAAGAAGCTCGTCTAAGGTAATGAATGTTTTATATTTTATTTCTGCGTTTTGGGTAGCGCCGGCTATCGCAAAATCTGTTGTTTACGTGTCGAGCTGGCATTTTGGGGGGTGCATGCTATCAGATAATAGCTTCTGATGCTTTCGCCGAAAAGCATTTTAAAAATCTGACTTGCTGGCTAGGTTCACAACGAGTGTAGCTTTAATTCAATACCCTGCTTGTGAATTTTGATCAAAGATTGAGTTGTAACGAGTACATTTAGCATTTAGCGTAGCGCATTTGCATTTCCAGGGGCATACTTGGGACGTCTGCGTGTCAAGTATTCTCAAGAAGTTAAAGTCATCCCCATATCCATTACCAAGTGCTGGTGGGTTAAAGTCATCCCCATCCCCATCCCCATCCCATTACCAAGTGCTGGTCCGTTATACCCATCCCCATCTCCATTACCAAGTGCTGGTGGGTTAAAGCCATCCACATCCCCATCTCCATTACCAAGTGCTGGTGGGTTAAAGTCATCCCCATCTCCATTACCAAGTGCTGGTGGGTTAAAGTCATCCCCATCTCCATTACCAAGTGCTGGTGGGTTAGTCATCCCCATCTCCATTACCAAGTGCTGGTGGGTTAATAAAGTCATCCCCATCTCCATTACCAAGTACGGGTGGATTAATAAAGTCATCCCCATCCCCATTACCAAGTGCTGGTGGGTTAAAGTCATCCCCATCTCCATTACCAAGTGCTGGTGGGTTAAAGTCATCCCCATCCCCATCCCATTACCAAGTGCTGGTGGATTAAAGCCATCCCATTCCCCATCTCCATTACCAAGTGCTGGTGGGTTAAAGCCATCCCCATCCCCATTACCAAGTGCTGGTGGGCTAAAGTCATCCCCATCTCCATTACCAAGTACTGGTGGGTTAAAGTCATCCCCATCTCCATTACTAAGTACTGGTGGGTTAATATCATCCCCATCCCCATTACCAAGTGCTGGTGGGTTAAAGCCATCCCCATCCCCATTACTAAATGCCGGTGGGTTAAAGTCATCCCCATCTCCATTACCAAGTGCTGGTGGGTTAAAGCCATCCCCATCCCCATCAACATTACCAAGTGCTCGTGGGTTAAAGTCATCCCCATCTCCATTACCAAGTGCTGGTGGGTTAAAGTCATACCCATTACCAAGTGCTGGTGGGCTAAAGTCATCCCAATCCCCACTACCAAGTGCTGGTGGGTTAAAGCCATCCCCATCCCCATCTCCATTACCAAGTGCTGGTGGGTTAAAGTCATGCCCATCTCCATTACCAAGTGCTGGTGGGTTAAAGTCATCCCCATCTCCATTACCAAGTACTGGTGGGTTAAAGTCATCCCCATCCCCATTACCAAGTGCTGGTGGGTTAAAGCCATCCCCATCCCCATTACCAAGTGCTGGTGGGTTAAAGCCATCCCCATCCCCATCCACATTACCAAGTGCTGGTGGGTTAAAGTCATCCCCATCTCCATTACCAAGTGCTGGTGGGTTAAAGTCATACCCATCCCCATTACCAAGTGCTGGTGGGTTAAAGCCATCCCCATCCCCATCAACATTACCAAGTGCTGGTGGGTTAAAGTCATCCCCATCTCCATTACCAAGTGCTGGTGGGTTAAAGTCATACCCATTACCAAGTGCTGGTGGGCTAAAGTCATCCCCATCCCCATCTACATTACAAAGTGCTGGTGGGTTAAGGTCATCCCCATCTCCATTACCAAGTGCTGGTGGGTTAATAAAGTCATCCCCATCTCCATTACCAAGTGCTGGTGGGTTAAAGTCATCCCCATCCCCATCACCATCCCATTACCAAGTGCTGGTCTGTTATACCCATCCCCATCTCCATTACCAAGTGCTGGTGGGTTAAAGCCATCCACATCCCCATCTCCATTACCAAGTGCTGGTGGGTTAAAGTCATCCCCATCTCCATTACCAAGTGCTGGTGGGTTAAAGTCATCCCCAATCTCCATTACCAAGTGCTGGTGGGTTAGTCATCCCCATCTCCATTACCAAGTGCTGGTGGGTTAATAAAGTCATCCCCATCTCCATTACCAAGTACTGGTGGGTTAATAAAGTCATCCCCATCTCCATTACCAAGTACTGGTGGGTTACTGTCATCCCCATCCCCATTACCAAGTGCTGGTGGGTTAAAGCCATCCCCATCCCCATTACCAAATGCCGGTGGGTTAAAGTCATCCCCATCTCCATTACCAAGTGCTGGTGGGTTAAAGCCATCCCCATCTCCATTACCAAGTGCTGGTGGGTTAAATTCATACCCATTACCAAGTGCTGGTGGGCTAAAGTCATCCCCATCCCCATCTACATTACAAAGTGCTGGTGGGTTAAGGTCATCCCCATCTCCATTACCAAGTGCTGGTGGGTTAATAAAGTCATCCCCATATCCATTACCAAGTGCTGGTGGGTTAAAGTCATCCCCATCCCCATCCCCATCCCATTACCAAGTGCTGGTCCGTTATACCCATCCCCATCTCCATTACCAAGTGCTGGTGGGTTAAAGCCATCCCCATCCCCATCTCCATTACCAAGTGCTGGTGGGTAAAAGCCATCCCCATCCCCATCTCCATTACCAAGTTCTGGTGGGTTAAAGTCATCCCCATCTCCATTAACAAGTGCTGGTGAGTTAAAGTCATCCCCATCTCCATTACCAAGTGCTGGTGGGTGAAAGTCATCCCCATCTCCATTACCAAGTGCTGGTGGGTTTATGTCATCCCCATCTCCATTACCAAGTGCTGGTGGGTTAAAGTCATCCCCATCTCCATTACCAAGTGCTGGAGGGTTAAAGCAATCCCCATCTCCATTACCAAGTGCTAGTGGGTTAAAGTCATCCCCATCTCCATTGCAAAGTGCTGGTGGGTTAAAGTCATCCCCATCCCCATCCCCATTACCAAGTGCTGGTGGGTTAAAGTCATCCCCATCTCCATCCCCATTACCAAGTGCTGGTGGGTTAAAGTCATCCCCATCTCCATCCCCATTACCAAATGCTGGATGGTTAAAGTCATCCCCATCTCCATCCCCATTACCAAGTACTGGTGGGTAAAAGTCATCCCCATCCCCATTACCAAGTGCTGGTGGGTTAAAACCATCCCCATTACCCAGTGCTGACAGGTTATAGCCATCCCCATCTCCATCCCCAGTACCAAGTACTGGTGGTTTAAAGTCATCCCCATCCCCATTACCAAATGCTGGTGGGTTAAAGTCATCCCCATCTCCATCCCCATTACCAAGTACTGGTGGGTTAAAGTCATCCCCATCTCCATTACCAAGTGCTGGTGGGTTAAAGCCATCCCCATCTCCATCTCCATTACTAAGTACTGGTGGGTTAAAGTCATCCCCATCTCCATCCCCATTACCAAGTACTGGTGTGTTAAAGTCATCCCCATCTCCATTACCAAGTGCTGGTGGGTTAAAGTCATCCTGATCTCCATCCCCATTACCAAGTACTGGTGGGTTAAAGTCATCCCCATCCCCATTACCAAATGCTGGTGGGTTAAAGTCATCCCCATCTCCATCCCCATTACCAAGTACTGGTGGGTTAAAGTCATCCCCATCTCCATTACCAAGTGCTGGTGGGTTAAAGCCGTCCCCATCTCCATCTCCATTACTAAGTACTGGTGGGTTAAAGTCATCCCCATCTCCATCCCCATTACCAAGTACTGGTGGGTTAAAGTCATCCCCATCACCAAGTGCTGGTGGGTTAAAGTCATCCCCATCCCCATTACCAAGTGCTGGTGGGCTAAAGTCATCCCCATCTCCATTACCAAGTGCTGGTGGGTTAAGTCATCCCCATCCCCATTACCAAGTGCTGGTGGGTTAATGTCATCCCCAGCCCCATCCATATAAACAAGTGCTGGTCGGTTATACCCATCCCCATCCCCATTTCCCTTACCAAGTGCTGGTGGGTTAACGTCATCCCCATCTCCATTACCAAGTGCTGGTGGGTTAAAGTCATCCCCATCTCCATTACCAAGTGCTGGTGGGTTAAAGTCATCCCCATCTCCATTACCAAGTGCTGGTGGGTTAAAGTCATCCCCATCACCATTACCAAGTGCTGGTGGGTTAATAAAGTCATCCCCATCTCCATTACCAAGTGCTGGTGGGTTAAAGTCATCCCCATCTCCATTACCAAGTGCTGGTGGGTTAAAGTCATCCCCATCCCCATCCCATTACCAAGTGCTGGTGGATTAAAGCCATCCCATTCCCCATCTCCATTACCAAGTGCTGGTGGGTTAAAGCCATCCCAATCCCCATCTACATTACAAAGTGCTGGTGGGTTAAAGCCATCCCCATCCCCATTACCAAGTGCTGGTGGGCTAAAGTCATCCCCATCTCCATTACCAAGTACTGGTGGGTTAAAGACATCCCCATCTCCATTACTAAGTACTGGTGGGTTAATATCATCCCCATCCCCATTACCAAGTGCTGGTGGGTTAAAGCCATCCCCATCCCCATTACTAAATGCCGGTGGGTTAAAGTCATCCCCATCTCCATTACCAAGTGCTGGTGGGTTAAAGCCATTCCCATCCCCATCCACATTACCAAGTGCTCGTGGGTTAAAGTCATCCCCATCTCCAGTACAAAGTGCTGGTGGGTTAAAGCCATCCCCATCCCCATTACCAAGTGCTGGTGGGCTAAAGTCATCCCCATCTCCATTACCAAGTACTGGTGGGTTAAAGTCATCCCCATCTCCATTACTAAGTACTGGTGGGTTAATATCATCCACATCCCCATTACCAAGTGCTGGTGGGTTAAAGTCATCCCCATCTCCATTACCAAGTGCTGGTGGGCTAAAGTCATCCCCATCTCCATTACCAATTGCTGGTGGGTTAAAGCCATCCCCATCCCCATCCACATTACCAAGTGGTGGTGGGTTAAAGTCATCCCCATCTCCATTACCAAATGCTGGTGGGTTAAAGTCATACCCATCCCCATTACCAAGTGCTGGTGGGTTAAAGCCATCCCCATCCCCATCCACATTACCAAGTGCTGGTGGGTTAAAGTCATCCCCATCTCCATTACCAAGTGCTGGTGGGTTAAATTCATACCCATTACCAAGTGCTGGTGGGCTAAAGTCATCCCCATCCCCATCTACATTACAACGTGCTGGTGGGTTAAAGTAATCCCCATCTCCATTACCAAGTGCTGGTGGGTTAAAGTCATACCCATTACCAAGTGCTGGTGGGCTAAAGTCATCCCCATCCCCATCTACATTACAAAGTGCTGGTGGGTTAAGGTCATCCCCATCTCCATTACCAAGTGCTGGTGGGTTAATAAAGTCATCCCCATCTCCATTACCAAGTGCTGGTGGGTTAAAGTCATCCCCATATCCATTACCAAGTGCTGGTGGGTTAAAGTCATCCCCATCCCCATCCCCATCCCATTACCAAGTGCTGGTCCGTTATACCCATCCCCATCTCCATTACCAAGTGCTGGTGGGTTAAAGCCATCCACATCCCCATCTCCATTACCAAGTGCTGGTGGGTTAAAGTCATCCCCATCTCCATTACCAAGTGCTGGTGGGTTAAAGTCATCCCCATCTCCATTACCAAGTGCTGGTGGGTTAGTCATCCCCATCTCCATTACCAAGTGCTGGTGGGTTAATAAAGTCATCCCCATCTCCATTACCAAGTACGGGTGGATTAATAAAGTCATCCCCATCCCCATTACCAAGTGCTGGTGGGTTAAAGCCATCCCCATCCCCATCTCCATTACCAAGTGCTGGTGGGTAAAAGCCATCCCCATCCCCATCTCCATTACCAAGTTCTGGTGGGTTAAAGTCATCCCCATCTCCATTAACAAGTGCTGGTGAGTTAAAGTCATCCCCATCTCCATTACAAAGTGCTGGTGGGTGAAAGTCATCCCCATCTCCATTACCAAGTGCTGGTGGGTTTATGTCATCCCCATCTCCATTACCAAGTGCTGGTGGGTTAAAGTCATCCCCATCTCCATTACCAAGTGCTGGAGGGTTAAAGCAATCCCCATCTCCATTACCAAGTGCTAGTGGGTTAAAGTCATCCCCATCTCCATTGCAAAGTGCTTGTGGGTTAAAGTCATCCCCATCCCCATCCCCATTACCAAGTGCTGGTGGGTTAAAGTCATCCCCATCTCCATCCCCATTACCAAGTGCTGGTGGGTTAAAGTCATCCCCATCTCCATCCCCATTACCAAATGCTGGATGGTTAAAGTCATCCCCATCTCCATCCCCATTACCAAGTACTGGTGGGTAAAAGTCATCCCCATCCCCATTACCAAGTGCTGGTGGGTTAAAACCATCCCCATTACCCAGTGCTGACAGGTTATAGCCATCCCCATCTCCATCCCCAGTACCAAGTACTGGTGGTTTAAAGTCATCCCCATCCCCATTACCAAATGCTGGTGGGTTAAAGTCATCCCCATCTCCATCCCCATTACCAAGTACTGGTGGGTTAAAGTCATCCCCATCTCCATTACCAAGTGCTGGTGGGTTAAAGCCATCCCCATCTCCATCTCCATTACTAAGTACTGGTGGGTTAAAGTCATCCCCATCTCCATCCCCATTACCAAGTACTGGTGGGTTAAAGTCATCCCCATCTCCATTACCAAGTGCTGGTGGGTTAAAGTCATCCTGATCTCCATCCCCATTACCAAGTACTGGTGGGTTAAAGTCATCCCCATCCCCATTACCAAATGCTGGTGGGTTAAAGTCATCCCCATCTCCATCCCCATTACCAAGTACTGGTGGGTTAAAGTCATCCCCATCTCCATTACCAAGTGCTGGTGGGTTAAAGCCGTCCCCATCTCCATCTCCATTACTAAGTACTGGTGGGTTAAAGTCATCCCCATCTCCATCCCCATTACCAAGTACTGGTGGGTTAAAGTCATCCCCATCACCAAGTGCTGGTGGGTTAAAGTCATCCCCATCCCCATTACCAAGTGCTGGTGGGCTAAAGTCATCCCCATCTCCATTACCAAGTGCTGGTGGGTTAAGTCATCCCCATCCCCATTACCAAGTGCTGGTGGGTTAATGTCATCCCCAGCCCCATCCATATAAACAAGTGCTGGTCGGTTATACCCATCCCCATCCCCATTTCCCTTACCAAGTGCTGGTGGGTTAACGTCATCCCCATCTCCATTACCAAGTGCTGGTGGGTTAAAGTCATCCCCATCTCCATTACCAAGTGCTGGTGGGTTAAAGTCATCCCCATCTCCATTACCAAGTGCTGGTGGGTTAAAGTCATCCCCATCACCATTACCAAGTGCTGGTGGGTTAATAAAGTCATCCCCATCTCCATTACCAAGTGCTGGTGGGTTAAAGTCATCCCCATCTCCATTACCAAGTGCTGGTGGGTTAAAGTCATCCCCATCCCCATCCCATTACCAAGTGCTGGTGGATTAAAGCCATCCCATTCCCCATCTCCATTACCAAGTGCTGGTGGGTTAAAGCCATCCCAATCCCCATCTACATTACAAAGTGCTGGTGGGTTAAAGCCATCCCCATCCCCATTACCAAGTGCTGGTGGGCTAAAGTCATCCCCATCTCCATTACCAAGTACTGGTGGGTTAAAGACATCCCCATCTCCATTACTAAGTACTGGTGGGTTAATATCATCCCCATTACCAAGTGCTGGTGGGTTAAAGCCATCCCCATCCCCATTACTAAATGCCGGTGGGTTAAAGTCATCCCCATCTCCATTACCAAGTGCTGGTGGGTTAAAGCCATTCCCATCCCCATCCACATTACCAAGTGCTCGTGGGTTAAAGTCATCCCCATCTCCATTACAAAGTGCTGGTGGGTTAAAGCCATCCCCATCCCCATTACCAAGTGCTGGTGGGCTAAAGTCATCCCCATCTCCATTACCAAGTACTGGTGGGTTAAAGTCATCCCCATCTCCATTACTAAGTACTGGTGGGTTAATATCATCCACATCCCCATTACCAAGTGCTGGTGGGTTAAAGTCATCCCCATCTCCATTACCAAGTGCTGGTGGGCTAAAGTCATCCCCATCTCCATTACCAATTGCTGGTGGGTTAAAGCCATCCCCATCCCCATCCACATTACCAAGTGGTGGTGGGTTAAAGTCATCCCCATCTCCATTACCAAATGCTGGTGGGTTAAAGTCATACCCATCCCCATTACCAAGTGCTGGTGGGTTAAAGCCATCCCCATCCCCATCCACATTACCAAGTGCTGGTGGGTTAAAGTCATCCCCATCTCCATTACCAAGTGCTGGTGGGTTAAATTCATACCCATTACCAAGTGCTGGTGGGCTAAAGTCATCCCCATCCCCATCTACATTACAAAGTGCTGGTGGGTTAAAGTCATCCCCATCTCCATTACCAAGTGCTGGTGGGTTAAAGTCATACCCATTACCAAGTGCTGGTGGGCTAAAGTCATCCCCATCCCCATCTACATTACAAAGTGCTGGTGGGTTAAGGTCATCCCCATCTCCATTACCAAGTGCTGGTGGGTTAATAAAGTCATCCCCATCTCCATTACCAAGTGCTGGTGGGTTAAAGTCATCCCCATATCCATTACCAAGTGCTGGTGGGTTAAAGTCATCCCCATCCCCATCCCCATCCCATTACCAAGTGCTGGTCCGTTATACCCATCCCCATCTCCATTACCAAGTGCTGGTGGGTTAAAGCCATCCACATCCCCATCTCCATTACCAAGTGCTGGTGGGTTAAAGTCATCCCCATCTCCATTACCAAGTGCTGGTGGGTTAAAGTCATCCCCATCTCCATTACCAAGTGCTGGTGGGTTAGTCATCCCCATCTCCATTACCAAGTGCTGGTGGGTTAATAAAGTCATCCCCATCTCCATTACCAAGTACGGGTGGATTAATAAAGTCATCCCCATCCCCATTACCAAGTGCTGGTGGGTTAAAGTCATCCCCATCTCCATTACCAAGTGCTGGTGGGTTAAAGTCATCCCCATCCCCATCCCATTACCAAGTGCTGGTGGATTAAAGCCATCCCATTCCCCATCTCCATTACCAAGTGCTGGTGGGTTAAAGCCATCCCCATCCCCATTACCAAGTGCTGGTGGGCTAAAGTCATCCCCATCTCCATTACCAAGTACTGGTGGGTTAAAGTCATCCCCATCTCCATTACTAAGTACTGGTGGGTTAATATCATCCCCATCCCCATTACCAAGTGCTGGTGGGTTAAAGCCATCCCCATCCCCATTACTAAATGCCGGTGGGTTAATAAAGTCATCCCCATCTCCATTACCAAGTGCTGGTGGGTTAAAGTCATCCCCATCTCCATTACCAAGTGCTGGTGGGTTAAAGTCATCCCCATCCCCATCCCATTACCAAGTGCTGGTGGATTAAAGCCATCCCATTCCCCATCTCCATTACCAAGTGCTGGTGGGTTAAAGCCATCCCAATCCCCATCTACATTACAAAGTGCTGGTGGGTTAAAGCCATCCCCATCCCCATTACCAAGTGCTGGTGGGCTAAAGTCATCCCCATCTCCATTACCAAGTACTGGTGGGTTAAAGACATCCCCATCTCCATTACTAAGTACTGGTGGGTTAATATCATCCCCATCCCCATTACCAAGTGCTGGTGGGTTAAAGCCATCCCCATCCCCATTACTAAATGCCGGTGGGTTAAAGTCATCCCCATCTCCATTACCAAGTGCTGGTGGGTTAAAGCCATTCCCATCCCCATCCACATTACCAAGTGCTCGTGGGTTAAAGTCATCCCCATCTCCATTACAAAGTGCTGGTGGGTTAAAGCCATCCCCATCCCCATTACCAAGTGCTGGTGGGCTAAAGTCATCCCCATCTCCATTACCAAGTACTGGTGGGTTAAAGTCATCCCCATCTCCATTACTAAGTACTGGTGGGTTAATATCATCCACATCCCCATTACCAAGTGCTGGTGGGTTAAAGCCATCCCCATCCCCATTACTAAATGCCGGTGGGTTAAAGTCATCCCCATCTCCAATACCAAGTGCTGGTGGGTTAAAGCCATCCCCATCCCCATCCACATTACCAAGTGCTCGTGGGTTAAAGTCATCCCCATCTCCATTACCAAGTGCTGGTGGGTTAAAGTCATACCCATTACCAAGTGCTGGTGGGCTAAAGTCATCCCAATCCCCACTACCAAGTGCTGGTGGGTTAAAGCCATTCCCATCCCCATCTCCATTACCAAGTGCTGGTGGGCTAAGGTCATCCCCATCTCCATTACCAAGTGCTGGTGGGTTAATAAAGTCATCCCCATCTCCATTACCAAGTGCTGGTGGGTTATAGTCATCCCCATTTCCATTACCAAGTGCTGATGGGTTAAAGTCATCCCCATCCCCATCCCCATCCCAATACCAAGTGCTGGTCCGTTATACCCATCCCCATCTCCATTACCAAGTGCTGGTGGGTTAAAGCCATCCCCATCCCCATCTCCATTACCAAGTGCTGGTGGGTTAAAGTCATCCCCATCTCCATTACCAAGTGCTGGTGGGTTAAAGTCATCCCCATCTCCATTACCAAGTGCTGGTGGGTTAAAGCCATCCCCATCCCCATCTCCATTACCAAGTGCTGGTGGGTTAAAGTCATCCCCATCTCCATTACCAAGTGCTGGTGGGTTAAAGTCATCCCCATCTCCATTACCAAGTACTGGTGGGTTAAAGTCATCCCCATCCCCATTACCAAGTGCTGGTGGGTTAAAGCCATCCCCATCCCCATTACCAAGTGCTGGTGGGTTAAAGCCATCCCCATCCCCATCCACATTACCAAGTGCTGGTGGGTTAAAGTCATCCCCATCTCCATTACCAAGTGCTGGTGGGTTAAAGTCATACCCATCCCCATTACCAAGTGCTGGTGGGTTAAAGCCATCCCCATCCCCATCCACATTACCAAGTGCTGGTGGGTTAAAGTCATCCCCATCTCCATTACCAAGTGCTGGTGGGTTAAAGTCATACCCATTACCAAGTGCTGGTGGGCTAAAGTCATCCCCATCCCCATCTACATTACAAAGTGCTGGTGGGTTAAGGTCATCCCCATCTCCATTACCAAGTGCTGGTGGGTTAATAAAGTCATCCCCATCTCCATTACCAAGTGCTGGTGGGTTAAAGTCATCCCCATATCCATTACCAAGTGCTGGTGGGTTAAAGTCATCCCCATCCCCATCCCCATCCCATTACCAAGTGCTGGTGGATTAAAGCCATCCCATTCCCCATCTCCATTACCAAGTGCTGGTGGGTTAAAGCCATCCCCATCCCCATTACCAAGTGCTGGTGGGCTAAAGTCATCCCCATCTCCATTACCAAGTACTGGTGGGTTAAAGTCATCCCCATCTCCATTACTAAGTACTGGTGGGTTAATATCATCCCCATCCCCATTACCAAGTGCTGGTGGGTTAAAGCCATCCCCATCCCCATTACTAAATGCCGGTGGGTTAAAGTCATCCCCATCTCCATTACCAAGTGCTGGTGGGTTAAAGCCATCCCCATCCCCATCCCCATTACCAAGTGCTGGTGGGTTAAAGCCATCCCCATCCCCATTACTAAATGCCGGTGAGTTAAAGTCATCCCCATCTCCATTACCAAGTGCTGGTGGGTTAAAGTCATACCCATTACCAAGTGCTGGTGGGCTAAAGTCATCCCAATCCCCACTACCAAGTGCTGGTGGGTTAAAGCCATCCCCATCCCCATCTCCATTACCAAGTGCTGGTGGGCTAAGGTCATCCCCATCTCCATTACCAAGTGCTGGTGGGTTAATAAAGTCATCCCCATTTCCATTACCAAGTACTGGTGGGTTAAAGTCATCCCCATCTCCATTACTAAGTACTGGTGGGTTAATATCATCCCCATCCCCATTACCAAGTGCTGGTGGGTTAAAGCCATCCCCATCCCCATTACTAAATGCCGGTGGGTTATAGTCATCCCCATTTCCATTACCAAGTGCTGATGGGTTAAAGTCATCCCCATCCCCATCCCCATCCCAATACCAAGTGCTGTTGGGTTAAAGTCATACCCATTACCAAGTGCTGGTGGGCTAAAGTCATCCCCATCCCCATCTACATTACAAAGTGCTGGTGGGTTAAGGTCATCCCCATCTCCATTACCAAGTGCTGGTGGGTTAATAAAGTCATCCCCATCTCCATTACCAAGTGCTGGTGGGTTAAAGTCATACCCATTACCAAGTGCTGGTGGGCTAAAGTCATCCCCATCCCCATCTACATTACAAAGTGCTGGTGGGTTAAGGTCATCCCCATCTCCATTACCAAGTGCTGGTGGGTTAATAAAGTCATCCCCATCTCCATTACCAAGTGCTGGTGGGTTAAAGTCATCCCCATCCCCATCCCCATCCCATTACCAAGTGCTGGTCTGTTATACCCATCCCCATCTCCATTACCAAGTGCTGGTGGGTTAAAGCCATCCACATCCCCATCTCCATTACCAAGTGCTGGTGGGTTACAGTCATCCCCATCTCCATTACCAAGTGCTGGTGGGTTAAAGTCATCCCCAATCTCCATTACCAAGTGCTGGTGGGTTAGTCATCCCCATCTCCATTACCAAGTGCTGGTGGGTTAATAAAGTCATCCCCATCTCCATTACCAAGTACTGGTGGGTTAATAAAGTCATCCCCATCTCCATTACCAAGTAATGGTGGGTTAAAGTCATCCCCATCCCCATTACCAAGTGCTGGTGGGTTAAAGCCATCCCCATCCCCATTACCAAATGCCGGTGGGTTAAAGTCATCCCCATCTCCATTACCAAGTGCTGGTGGGTTAAAGCCATCCCCATCTCCATTACCAAGTGCTGGTGGGTTAAATTCATACCCATTACCAAGTGCTGGTGGGCTAAAGTCATCCCCATCCCCATCTACATTACAAAGTGCTGGTGGGTTAAGGTCATCCCCATCTCCATTACCAAGTGCTGGTGGGTTAATAAAGTCATCCCCATATCCATTACCAAGTGCTGGTGGGTTAAAGTCATCCCCATCCCCATCCCCATCCCATTACCAAGTGCTGGTCCGTTATACCCATCCCCATCTCCATTACCTGGTGGGTTAAAGCAATCCCCATCCCCATCTCCATTACCAAGTGCTGGTGGGTTAAAGTCATCCCCATCTCCATTACCAAGTGCTGGTGGGTTAAAGTCATCCCCATCTCCATTACCAAGTGCTGGTGGGTAAAAGCCATCCCCATCCCCATCCCATTACCAAGTGCTGGTGGATTAAAGCCATCCCATTCCCCATCTCCATTACCAAGTGCTGGTGGGTTAAAGCCATCCCCATCCCCATTACCAAGTGCTGGTGGGCTAAAGTCATCCCCATCTCCATTACCAAGTACTGGTGGGTTAAAGTCATCCCCATCTCCATTACTAAGTACTGGTGGGTTAATATCATCCCCATCCCCATTACCAAGTGCTGGTGGGTTAAAGCCATCCCCATCCCCATTACTAAATGCCGGTGGGTTAAAGTCATCCCCATCTCCATTACCAAGTGCTGGTGGGTTAAAGCCATCCCCATCCCCATCCCCATTACCAAGTGCTGGTGGGTTAAAGCCATCCCCATCCCCATTACTAAATGCCGGTGGGTTAAAGTCATCCCCATCTCCATTACCAAGTGCTGGTGGGCTAAAGTCATCCCAATCCCCACTACCAAGTGCTGGTGGGTTAAAGCCATCCCCATCCCCATCTCCATTACCAAGTGCTGGTGGGCTAAGGTCATCCCCATCTCCATTACCAAGTGCTGGTGGGTTAATAAAGTCATCCCCATTTCCATTACCAAGTACTGGTGGGTTAAAGTCATCCCCATCTCCATTACTAAGTACTGGTGGGTTAATATCATCCCCATCCCCATTACCAAGTGCTGGTGGGTTAAAGCCATCCCCATCCCCATTACTAAATGCCGGTGGGTTATAGTCATCCCCATTTCCATTACCAAGTGCTGATGGGTTAAAGTCATCCCCATCCCCATCCCCATCCCAATACCAAGTGCTGGTGGGTTAAAGTCATACCCATTACCAAGTGCTGGTGGGCTAAAGTCATCCCCATCCCCATCTACATTACAAAGTGCTGGTGGGTTAAGGTCATCCCCATCTCCATTACCAAGTGCTGGTGGGTTAATAAAGTCATCCCCATCTCCATTACCAAGTGCTGGTGGGTTAAAGTCATACCCATTACCAAGTGCTGGTGGGCTAAAGTCATCCCCATCCCCATCTACATTACAAAGTGCTGGTGGGTTAAGGTCATCCCCATCTCCATTACCAAGTGCTGGTGGGTTAATAAAGTCATCCCCATCTCCATTACCAAGTGCTGGTGGGTTAAAGTCATCCCCATCCCCATCCCCATCCCATTACCAAGTGCTGGTCTGTTATACCCATCCCCATCTACATTACCAAGTGCTGGTGGGTTAAAGCCATCCACATCCCCATCTCCATTACCAAGTGCTGGTGGGTTAAAGTCATCCCCATCCCCATTACCAAATGCCGGTGGGTTAAAGTCATCCCCATCTCCATTACCAAGTGCTGGTGGGTTAAAGCCATCCCCATCTCCATTACCAAGTGCTGGTGGGTTAAATTCATACCCATTACCAAGTGCTGGTGGGCTAAAGTCATCCCCATCCCCATCTACATTACAAAGTGCTGGTGGGTTAAGGTCATCCCCATCTCCATTACCAAGTGCTGGTGGGTTAATAAAGTCATCCCCATATCCATTACCAAGTGCTGGTGGGTTAAAGTCATCCCCATCCCCATCCCCATCCCATTACCAAGTGCTGGTCCGTTATACCCATCCCCATCTCCATTACCAAGTGCTGGTGGGTTAAAGCCATCCCCATCCCCATCTCCATTACCAAGTGCTGGTGGGTTAAAGTCATCCCCATCTCCATTACCAATTGCTGGTGGGTTAAAGTCATCCCCATCTCCATTACCAAGTGCTGGTGGGTAAAAGCCATCCCCATCCCCATCTCCATTACCAAGTTCTGGTGGGTTAAAGTCATCCCCATCTCCATTACCAAGTGCTGGTGAGTTAAAGTCATCCCCATCTCCATTACCAAGTGCTGGTGGGTGAAAGTCATCCCCATCTCCATTACCAAGTGCTGGTGGGTTTATGTCATCCCCATCTCCATTACCAAGTGCTGGTGGGCTAAAGTCATCCCCATCTCCATTACCAAGTGCTGGAGGGTTAAAGCAATCCCCATCTCCATTACCAAGTGCTAGTGGGTTAAAGTCATCCCCATCTCCATTGCAAAGTGCTGGTGGGTTAAAGTCATCCCCATCCCCATCCCCATTACCAAGTGCTGGTGGGTTAAAGTCATCCCCATCTCCATCCCCATTACCAAGTGCTGGTGGGTTAAAGTCATCCCCATCTCCATCCCCATTACCAAATGCTGGATGGTTAAAGTCATCCCCATCTCCATCCCCATTACCAAGTACTGGTGGGTAAAAGTCATCCCCATCCCCATTACCAAGTGCTGGTGGGTTAAAACCATCCCCATTACCCAGTGCTGACAGGTTAGAGCCATCCCCATCTCCATCCCCAGTACCAAGTACTGGTGGGTTAAAGTCATCCCCATCCCCATTACCAAATGCTGGTGGGTTAAAGTCATCACCATCTCCATCCCCATTACCAAGTACTGGTGGGTTAAAGTCATCCCCATCTCCATTACCAAGTGCTGGTGGGTTAAAGCCATCCCCATCTCCATCTCCATTACTAAGTACTGGTGGGTTAAAGTCATCCCCATCTCCATCCCCATTACCAAGTACTGGTGGGTTAAAGTCATCCCCATCTCCATTACCAAGTGCTGGTGGGTTAAAGTCATCCTGATCTCCATCCCCATTACCAAGTACTGGTGGGTTAAAGTCATCCCCATCCCCATTACCAAATGCTGGTGGGTTAAAGTCATCCCCATCTCCATCCCCATTACCAAGTACTGGTGGGTTAAAGTCATCCCCATCTCCATTACCAAGTGCTGGTGGGTTAAAGCCGTCCCCATCTCCATCTCCATTACTAAGTACTGGTGGGTTAAAGTCATCCCCATCTCCATCCCCATTACCAAGTACTGGTGGGTTAAAGTCATCCCCATCACCAAGTGCTGGTGGGTTAAAGTCATCCCCATCCCCATTACCAAGTGCTGGTGGGCTAAAGTCATCCCCATCTCCATTACCAAGTGCTGGTGGGTTAAGTCATCCCCATCCCAATTACCAAGTGCTGGTGGGTTAATGTCATCCCCAGCCCCATCCATATAAACAAGTGCTGGTCGGTTATACCCATCCCCATCCCCATTTCCATTACCAAGTGCTGGTGGGTTAAAGTCATCCCCATCTCCATTACCAAGTGCTGGTGGGTTAAAGTCATCCCCATCTCCATTACCAAGTGCTGGTGGGTTAAAGTCATCCCCATCTCCATTACCAAGTGCTGGTGGGTTAAAGTCATCCCCATCACCATTACCAAGTGCTGGTGGGTTAATAAAGTCATCCCCATCTCCATTACCAAGTGCTGGTGGGTTAAAGTCATCCCCATCTCCATTACCAAGTGCTGGTGGGTTAAAGTCATCCCCATCCCCATCCCATTACCAAGTGCTGGTGGATTAAAGCCATCCCATTCCCCATCTCCATTACCAAGTGCTGGTGGGTTAAAGCCATCCCAATCCCCATCAACATTACAAAGTGCTGGTGGGTTAAAGCCATCCCCATCCCCATTACCAAGTGCTGGTGGGCTAAAGTCATCCCCATCTCCATTACCAAGTACTGGTGGGTTAAAGACATCCCCATCTCCATTACTAAGTACTGGTGGGTTAATATCATCCCCATCCCCATTACCAAGTGCTGGTGGGTTAAAGCCATCCCCATCCCCATTACTAAATGCCGGTGGGTTAAAGTCATCCCCATCTCCATTACCAAGTGCTGGTGGGTTAAAGCCATTCCCATCCCCATCCACATTACCAAGTGCTCGTGGGTTAAAGTCATCCCCATCTCCATTACAAAGTGCTGGTGGGTTAAAGCCATCCCCATCCCCATTACCAAGTGCTGGTGGGCTAAAGTCATCCCCATCTCCATTACCAAGTACTGGTGGGTTAAAGTCATCCCCATCTCCATTACTAAGTACTGGTGGGTTAATATCATCCACATCCCCATTACCAAGTGCTGGTGGGTTAAAGCCATCCCCATCCCCATTACTAAATGCCGGTGGGTTAAAGTCATCCCCATCTCCATTACCAAGTGCTGGTGGGTTAAAGCCATCCCCATCCCCATCCACATTACCAAGTGCTCGTGGGTTAAAGTCATCCCCATCTCCATTACCAAGTGCTGGTGGGTTAAAGCCATCCCCATCCCCATCCACATTACCAAGTGCTGGTGGGTTAAAGTCATACCCATTACCAAGTGCTGGTGGGCTAAAGTCATCCCAATCCCCACTACCAAGTGCTGGTGGGTTAAAGCCATTCCCATCCCCATCTCCATTACCAAGTGCTGGTGGGCTAAGGTCATCCCCATCTCCATTACCAAGTGCTGGTGGGTTAATAAAGTCATCCCCATCTCCATTACCAAGTGCTGGTGGGTTATAGTCATCCCCATTTCCATTACCAAGTGCTGATGGGTTAAAGTCATCCCCATCCCCATCCCCATCCCAATACCAAGTGCTGGTCCGTTATACCCATCCCCATCTCCATTACCAAGTGCTGGTGGGTTAAAGCCATCCCCATCCCCATCTCCATTACCAAGTGCTGGTGGGTTAAAGTCATCCCCATCTCCATTACCAAGTGCTGGTGGGTTAAAGTCATCCCCATCTCCATTACCAAGTGCTGGTGGGTTAAAGTCATCCCCATCTCCATTACCAAGTGCTGGTGGGTTAAAGTCATCCCCATCTCCATTACCAAGTGCTGGTGGGTTAAAGTCATCCCCATCTCCATTACCAAGTACTGGTGGGTTAAAGTCATCCCCATCCCCATTACCAAGTGCTGGTGGGTTAAAGCCATCCCCATCCCCATTACCAAGTGCTGGTGGGTTAAAGCCATCCCCATCCCCATCCACATTACCAAGTGCTGGTGGGTTAAAGTCATCCCCATCTCCATTACCAAGTGCTGGTGGGTTAAAGTCATACCCATCCCCATTACCAAGTGCTGGTGGGTTAAAGCCATCCCCATCCCCATCCACATTACCAAGTGCTGGTGGGTTAAAGTCATCCCCATCTCCATTACCAAGTGCTGGTGGGTTAAAGTCATACCCATTACCAAGTGCTGGTGGGCTAAAGTCATCCCCATCCACATTACCAAGTGCTGGTGGGTTAAAGTCATCCCCATCTACATTACAAAGTGCTGGTGGGTTAAGGTCATCCCCATCTCCATTACCAAGTGCTGGTGGGTTAATAAAGTCATCCCCATATCCATTACCAAGTGCTGGTGGGTTAAAGTCATCCCCATCCCCATCCCCATCCCATTACCAAGTGCTGGTCCGTTATACCCATCCCCATCTCCATTACCAAGTGCTGGTGGGTTAAAGCCATCCCCATCCCCATCTCCATTACCAAGTGCTGGTGGGTTAAAGTCATCCCCATCTCCATTACCAATTGCTGGTGGGTTAAAGTCATCCCCATCTCCATTACCAAGTGCTGGTGGGTTAGTCATCCCCATCTCCATTACCAAGTGCTGGTGGGTTAATAAAGTCATCCCCATCTCCATTACCAAGTACTGGTGGGTTAAAGTCATCCCCATCCCCATTACCAAGTGCTGGTGGGTTAAAGCCATCCCCATCCCCATTACCAAATGCCGGTGGGTTAAAGTCATCCCCATCTCCATTACCAAGTGCTGGTGGGTTAATAAAGTCATCCCCATATCCATTACCAAGTGCTGGTGGGTTAAAGTCATCCCCATCCCCATCCCCATCCCATTACCAAGTGCTGGTCCGTTATACCCATCCCCATCTCCATTACCAAGTGCTGGTGGGTTAAAGCCATCCCCATCCCCATCTCCATTACCAAGTGCTGGTGGGTTAAAGTCATCCCCATCTCCATTACCAAGTGCTGGTGGGTTAAAGTCATCCCCATCTCCATTACCAAGTGCTGGTGGGTTTAAGTCATCCCCATCTCCATTACCAAGTGCTGGTGGGTTAAATTAATCCCCATCTCCATTACCAAGTGCTGGTGGGTTAAAGTCATCCCCATCTCCATTACCAAGTGCTGGTGGGTTAAAGTCATCCCCATCTCCATTACCAAGTGCTGGTGGGTTAAAGCCATCCCCATCTCCATTACCATGTGCTGGTGGGTTAAAGTCATCCCCATCTCCATTACCAAGTGCTGGTGGGTTAAAGTCATCCCCATCTCCATTACCAAGTGCTGGTGGGCTAAAGTCATCCCCATCCACATTACCAAGTGCTGGTGGGTTAAAGTCATCCCCATCTACATTACAAAGTGCTGGTGGGTTAAGGTCATCCCCATCTCCATTACCAAGTGCTGGTGGGTTAATAAAGTCATCCCCATATCCATTACCAAGTGCTGGTGGGTTAAAGTCATCCCCATCCCCATCCCCATCCCATTACCAAGTGCTGGTCCGTTATACCCATCCCCATCTCCATTACCAAGTGCTGGTGGGTTAAAGCCATCCCCATCCCCATCTCCATTACCAAGTGCTGGTGGGTTAAAGTCATCCCCATCTCCATTACCAATTGCTGGTGGGTTAAAGTCATCCCCATCTCCATTACCAAGTGCTGGTGGGTAAAAGCCATCCCCATCCCCATCTCCATTACCAAGTTCTGGTGGGTTAAAGTCATCCCCATCTCCATTAACAAGTGCTGGTGAGTTAAAGTCATCCCCATCTCCATTACCAAGTGCTGGTGGGTGAAAGTCATCCCCATCTCCATTACCAAGTGCTGGTGGGTTAAAGCCATCCCCATCCCCATCTCCATTACCAAGTGCTGGTGGGTTAAAGTCATCCCCATCTCCATTACCAAGTGCTGGTGGGTTAAAGTCATCCCCATCTCCATTACCAAGTACTGGTGGGTTAAAGTCATCCCCATCCCCATTACCAAGTGCTGGTGGGTTAAAGCCATCCCCATCCCCATTACCAAGTGCTGGTGGGTTAAAGCCATCCCCATCCCCATCCACATTACCAAGTGCTGGTGGGTTAAAGTCATCCCCATCTCCATTACCAAGTGCTGGTGGGTTAAAGTCATACCCATCCCCATTACCAAGTGCTGGTGGGTTAAAGCCATCCCCATCCCCATCCACATTACCAAGTGCTGGTGGGTTAAAGTCATCCCCATCTCCATTACCAAGTGCTGGTGGGTTAAAGTCATACCCATTACCAAGTGCTGGTGGGCTAAAGTCATCCCCATCCCCATCTACATTACAAAGTGCTGGTGGGTTAAGGTCATCCCCATCTCCATTACCAAGTGCTGGTGGGTTAATAAAGTCATCCCCATCTCCATTACCAAGTGCTGGTGGGTTAAAGTCATCCCCATATCCATTACCAAGTGCTGGTGGGTTAAAGTCATCCCCATCCCCATCCCCATCCCCATCCCATTACCATGTGCTGGTCCGTTATACCCATCCCCATCTCCATTACCAAGTGCTGGTGGGTTAAAGCCATCCACATCCCCATCTCCATTACCAAGTGCTGGTGGGTTAAAGTCATCCCCATCTCCATTACCAAGTGCTGATGGGTTAAAGTCATCCCCATCTCCATTACCAAGTGCTGGTGGGTTAGTCATCCCCATCTCCATTACCAAGTGCTGGTGGGTTAATAAAGTCATCCCCATCTCCATTACCAAGTACTGGTGGGTTAAAGTCATCCCCATCCCCATTACCAAGTGCTGGTGGGTTAAAGCCATCCCCATCCCCATTACCAAATGCCGGTGGGTTAAAGTCATCCCCATCTCCATTACCAAGTGCTGGTGGGTTAATAAAGTCATCCCCATATCCATTACCAAGTGCTGGTGGGTTAAAGTCATCCCCATCCCCATCCCCATCCCATTACCAAGTGCTGGTCCGTTATACCCATCCCCATCTCCATTACCAAGTGCTGGTGGGTTAAAGCCATCCCCATCCCCATCTCCATTATCAAGTGCTGGTGGGTTAAAGTCATCCCCATCTCCATTACCAAGTGCTGGTGGGTTAAAGTCATCCCCATCTCCATTACCAAGTGCTGGTGGGTTAAAGTCATCCCCATCTCCATTACCAAGTGCTGGTGGGTTAAATTAATCCCCATCTCCATTACCAAGTGCTGGTGGGTTAAAGTCATCCCCATCTCCATTACCAAGTGCTGGTGGGTTAAAGTCATCCCCATCCACATTACCAAGTGCTGGTGGGTTAAAGTCATCCCCATCTCCATTACCAAGTGCTGGTGGGTTAAAGTCATCCCCATCTCCATTACCAAGTGCTGGTGGGTTAAAGTCATCCCCATCTCCATTACCAAGTGCTGGTGGGTTAAAGTCATCCCCATCTCCATTACCAAGTGCTGGTGGGTTAAATTAATCCCCATCTCCATTACCAAGTGCTGGTGGGTTAAAGTCATCCCCATCTCCATTACCAAGTGCTGGTGGGTTAAAGTCATCCCCATCTCCATTACCAAGTGCTGGTGGGTTAAAGCCATCCCCATCTCCATTACCATGTGCTGGTGGGTTAAAGTCATCCCCATCTCCATTACCAAGTGCTGGTGGGTTAAAGTCATCCCCATCTCCATTACCAAGTGCTGGTGGGTTAAAGTCATCCCCATCCACATTACCAAGTGCTGGTGGGTTAAAGTCATCCCCATCTACATTACAAAGTGCTGGTGGGTTAAGGTCATCCCCATCTCCATTACCAAGTGCTGGTGGGTTAATAAAGTCATCCCCATATCCATTACCAAGTGCTGGTGGGTTAAAGTCATCCCCATCCCCATCCCCATCCCATTACCAAGTGCTGGTCCGTTATACCCATCCCCATCTCCATTACCAAGTGCTGGTGGGTGAAAGTCATCCCCATCTCCATTACCAAGTGCTGGTGGGTTTATGTCATCCCCATCTCCATTACCAAGTGCTGGTGGGCTAAAGTCATCCCCATCTCCATTACCAAGTGCTGGAGGGTTAAAGCAATCCCCATCTCCATTACCAAGTGCTAGTGGGTTAAAGTCATCCCCATCTCCATTGCAAAGTGCTGGTGGGTTAAAGTCATCCCCATCCCCATCCCCATTACCAAGTGCTGGTGGGTTAAAGTCATCCCCATCTCCATCCCCATTACCAAGTGCTGGTGGGTTAAAGTCATCCCCATCTCCATCCCCATTACCAAATGCTGGATGGTTAAAGTCATCCCCATCTCCATCCCCATTACCAAGTACTGGTGGGTAAAAGTCATCCCCATCCCCATTACCAAGTGCTGGTGGGTTAAAACCATCCCCATTACCCAGTGCTGACAGGTTATAGCCATCCCCATCTCCATCCCCAGTACCAAGTACTGGTGGGTTAAAGTCATCCCCATCCCCATTACCAAATGCTGGTGGGTTAAAGTCATCACCATCTCCATCCCCATTACCAAGTACTGGTGGGTTAAAGTCATCCCCATCTCCATTACCAAGTGCTGGTGGGTTAAAGCCATCCCCATCTCCATCTCCATTACTAAGTACTGGTGGGTTAAAGTCATCCCCATCTCCATCCCCATTACCAAGTACTGGTGGGTTAAAGTCATCCCCATCTCCATTACCAAGTGCTGGTGGGTTAAAGTCATCCTGATCTCCATCCCCATTACCAAGTACTGGTGGGTTAAAGTCATCCCCATCCCCATTACCAAATGCTGGTGGGTTAAAGTCATCCCCATCTCCATCCCCATTACCAAGTACTGGTGGGTTAAAGTCATCCCCATCTCCATTACCAAGTGCTGGTGGGTTAAAGCCGTCCCCATCTCCATCTCCATTACTAAGTACTGGTGGGTTAAAGTCATCCCCATCTCCATCCCCATTACCAAGTACTGGTGGGTTAAAGTCATCCCCATCACCAAGTGCTGGTGGGTTAAAGTCATCCCCATCCCCATTACCAAGTGCTGGTGGGCTAAAGTCATCCCCATCTCCATTACCAAGTGCTGGTGGGTTAAGTCATCCCCATCCCCATTACCAAGTGCTGGTGGGTTAATGTCATCCCCAGCCCCATCCATATAAACAAGTGCTGGTCGGTTATACCCATCCCCATCCCCATTTCCATTACCAAGTGCTGGTGGGTTAAAGTCATCCCCATCTCCATTACCAAGTGCTGGTGGGTTAAAGTCATCCCCATCTCCATTACCAAGTGCTGGTGGGTTAAAGTCATCCCCATCTCCATTACCAAGTGCTGGTGGGTTAAAGTCATCCCCATCACCATTACCAAGTGCTGGTGGGTTAATAAAGTCATCCCCATCACCATTACCAAGTGCTGGTGGGTTAAAGTCATCCCCATCTCCATTACCAAGTGCTGGTGGGTTAAAGTCATCCCCATCCCCATCCCATTACCAAGTGCTGGTGGATTAAAGCCATCCCATTCCCCATCTCCATTACCAAGTGCTGGTGGGTTAAAGCCATCCCCATCCCCATTACCAAGTGCTGGTGGGCTAAAGTCATCCCCATCTCCATTACCAAGTACTGGTGGGTTAAAGACATCCCCATCTCCATTACTAAGTACTGGTGGGTTAATATCATCCCCATCCCCATTACTAAATGCCGGTGGGTTAAAGTCATCCCCATCTCCATTACCAAGTGCTGGTGGGTTAAAGCCATTCCCATCCCCATCCACATTACCAAGTGCTCGTGGGTTAAAGTCATCCCCATCTCCATTACAAAGTGCTGGTGGGTTAAAGCCATCCCCATCCCCATTACCAAGTGCTGGTGGGCTAAAGTCATCCCCATCTCCATTACCAAGTACTGGTGGGTTAAAGTCATCCCCATCTCCATTACTAAGTACTGGTGGGTTAATATCATCCACATCCCCATTACCAAGTGCTGGTGGGTTAAAGCCATCCCCATCCCCATTACTAAATGCCGGTGGGTTAAAGTCATCCCCATCTCCATTACCAAGTGCTGGTGGGTTAAAGCCATCCCCATCCCCATCCACATTACCAAGTGCTCGTGGGTTAAAGTCATCCCCATCTCCATTACCAAGTGCTGGTGGGTTAAAGCCATCCCCATCCCCATCCACATTACCAAGTGCTGGTGGGTTAAAGTCATACCCATTACCAAGTGCTGGTGGGCTAAAGTCATCCCAATCCCCACTACCAAGTGCTGGTGGGTTAAAGCCATTCCCATCCCCATCTCCATTACCAAGTGCTGGTGGGCTAAGGTCATCCCCATCTCCATTACCAAGTGCTGGTGGGTTAATAAAGTCATCCCCATCTCCATTACCAAGTGCTGGTGGGTTATAGTCATCCCCATTTCCATTACCAAGTGCTGATGGGTTAAAGTCATCCCCATCCCCATCCCCATCCCAATACCAAGTGCTGGTCCGTTATACCCATCCCCATCTCCATTACCAAGTGCTGGTGGGTTAAAGCCATCCCCATCCCCATCTCCATTACCAAGTGCTGGTGGGTTAAAGTCATCCCCATCTCCATTACCAAGTGCTGGTGGGTTAAAGTCATCCCCATCTCCATTACCAAGTGCTGGTGGGTTAAAGCCATCCCCATCCCCATCTCCATTACCAAGTGCTGGTGGGTTAAAGTCATCCCCATCTCCATTACCAAGTGCTGGTGGGTTAAAGTCATCCCCATCTCCATTACCAAGTACTGGTGGGTTAAAGTCATCCCCATCCCCATCCCCATTACCAAGTGCTGGTGGGTTAAAGCCATCCCCATCCCCATTACCAAGTGCTGGTGGGTTAAAGCCATCCCCATCCCCATCCACATTACCAAGTGCTGGTGGGTTAAAGTCATCCCCATCTCCATTACCAAGTGCTGGTGGGTTAAAGTCATACCCATCCCCATTACCAAGTGCTGGTGGGTTAAAGCCATCCCCATCCCCATCCACATTACCAAGTGCTGGTGGGTTAAAGTCATCCCCATCTCCATTACCAAGTGCTGGTGGGTTAAAGTCATACCCATTACCAAGTGCTGGTGGGCTAAAGTCATCCCCATCCCCATCTACATTACAAAGTGCTGGTGGGTTAAGGTCATCCCCATCTCCATTACCAAGTGCTGGTGGGTTAATAAAGTCATCCCCATCTCCATTACCAAGTGCTGGTGGGTTAAAGTCATCCCCATATCCATTACCAAGTGCTGGTGGGTTAAAGTCATCCCCATCCCCATCCCCATCCCATTACCATGTGCTGGTCCGTTATACCCATCCCCATCTCCATTACCAAGTGCTGGTGGGTTAAAGCCATCCACATCCCCATCTCCATTACCAAGTGCTGGTGGGTTAAAGTCATCCCCATCTCCATTACCAAGTGCTGGTGGGTTAAAGTCATCCCCATCTCCATTACCAAGTGCTGGTGGGTTAGTCATCCCCATCTCCATTACCAAGTGCTGGTGGGTTAATAAAGTCATCCCCATCTCCATTACCAAGTACTGGTGGGTTAAAGTCATCCCCATCCCCATTACCAAGTGCTGGTGGGTTAAAGCCATCCCCATCCCCATTACCAAATGCCGGTGGGTTAAAGTCATCCCCATCTCCATTACCAAGTGCTGGTGGGTTAATAAAGTCATCCCCATATCCATTACCAAGTGCTGGTGGGTTAAAGTCATCCCCATCCCCATCCCCATCCCATTACCAAGTGCTGGTCCGTTATACCCATCCCCATCTCCATTACCAAGTGCTGGTGGGTTAAAGCCATCCCCATCCCCATCTCCATTACCAAGTGCTGGTGGGTTAAAGTCATCCCCATCTCCATTACCAAGTGCTGGTGGGTTAAAGTCATCCCCATCTCCATTACCAAGTGCTGGTGGGTTAAAGTCATCCCCATCTCCATTACCAAGTGCTGGTGGGTTAAATTAATCCCCATCTCCATTACCAAGTGCTGGTGGGTTAAAGTCATCCCCATCTCCATTACCAAGTGCTGGTGGGTTAAAGTCATCCCCATCCACATTACCAAGTGCTGGTGGGTTAAAGTCATCCCCATCTCCGTTCCCAAGTGCTGGTGGGTTAAAGTCATCCCCATCTCCATTACCAAGTGCTGGTGGGTTAAAGCCATCCCCATCTCCATTACCATGTGCTGGTGGGTTAAAGTCATCCCCATCTCCATTACCAAGTGCTGGTGGGTTAAAGTCATCCCCATCTCCATTACCAAGTGCTGGTGGGTTAAAGTCATCCCCATCCACATTACCAAGTGCTGGTGGGTTAAAGTCATCCCCATCTCCATTACCAAGTGCTGGTGGGTTAAAGTCAACCCCATCTCCATTACCAAGTGCTGGTGGGTTAAAGTCATCCCCATCTCCATTACCAAGTGCTGGTGGGTTAAAGTCATCCCCATCCACATTACCAAGTGCTGGTGGGTTAAAGTCATCCCCATCTCCATTACCAAGTGCTGGTGGGTTAAAGTCAACCCCATCTCCATTACCAAGTGCTGGTGGGTTAAAGTCTTCCCCATCTCCATTACCAAGTGCTGGTGGGTTAATAAAGTCATCCCCATCTCCATTACAAAGTGCTGGTGGGTTAAAGTCATCCCCATCTCCATTACCAAGTGCTGGTGGGTTAAAGTCATCCCCATCCCCATCCCCATCCCATTACCAAGTGCTGGTCTGTTATACCCATCCCCATCCCCATCTCCATTACCAAGTGCTGGTGGGTTAAAGCCATCCCCATCCCCATCTCCATTACCAAGTGCTGGTGGGTTAAAGTCATCCCCATCTCCATTACCAAGTGCTGGTGGGTTAAAGTCATCCCCATCTCCATTACCAAGTGCTGGTGGGTTAAAGTCATCCCCATCTCCATTACCAAGTGCTGGTGGGTTAAAGTCATCCCCATCCACATTACCAAGTGCTGGTGGGTTAAAGTCATCCCCATCTCCATTACCAAGTGCTGGTGGGTTAAAGTCATCCCCATATCCATTACCAAGTGCTGGTGGGTTAAAGTCATCCCCATCTCCATTACCAAGTGCTGGTGGGTTAAAGTCATCCCCATCTCCATTACCAAGTGCTGGTGGGATAAAGTCATCCCCATCTCCATTACCAAGTGCTGGTGGGTTAAAGTAGTCCCCATCTCCATTACCAAGTGCTGGTGGGTTAAAGTCATCCCCATCTCCATTACCAAGTGCTGGTGGGTTAAAGTCATCCCCATCCACATTACCAAGTGCTGGTGGGTTAAAGTCATCCCCATCTCCATTACCAAGTGCTGGTGGGTTAAAGTCATCCCCATCCACATTACCAAGTGCTGGTGGGTTAAAGTCATCCCCATCTCCATTACCAAGTGCTGGTGGGTTAAAGTCTTCCCCATCTCCATTGCCAAGTGCTGGTGGGTTAAAGTCATCCCCATCTCCATTACCAAGTGCTGGTGGGTTAAAGTCATCCCCATCTCCATTACCAAGTGCTGGTGGGTTAAATTAATCCCCATCTCCATTACCAAGTGCTGGTGGGTTAAAGTCATCCCCATCTCCATTACCAAGTGCTGGTGGGTTAAAGTCATCCCCATCCACATTACCAAGTGCTGGTGGGTTAAAGTCATCCCCATCTCCGTTCCCAAGTGCTGGTGGGTTAAAGTCATCCCCATCTCCATTACCAAGTGCTGGTGGGTTAAAGCCATCCCCATCTCCATTACCATGTGCTGGTGGGTTAAAGTCATCCCCATCTCCATTACCAAGTGCTGGTGGGTTAAAGTCATCCCCATCCACATTACCAAGTGCTGGTGGGTTAAAGTCATCCCCATCTCCATTACCAAGTGCTGGTGGGTTAAAGTCTTCCCCATCTCCATTGCCAAGTGCTGGTGGGTTAAAGTCATCCCCATCTCCATTACCAAGTGCTGGTGGGTTAAAGTCATCCCCATCCACATTACCAAGTGCTGGTGGGTTAAAGTCATCCCCATCTCCATTACCAAGTGCTGGTGGGTTAAAGTCAACCCCATCTCCATTACCAAGTGCTGGTGGGTTAAAGTCATCCCCAACTCCATTACCAAGTGCTGGTGGGTTAAAGTCATCCCCATCTCCATTACCAAGTGCTGGTGGGTTAAAGTCATCCCCATCTCCATTACAAAGTGCTGGTGGGTTAAAGTCATCCCCATCTCCATTACCAAGTGCTGGTGGGTTAAAGTCATCCCCATCTCCATTACCAAGTGCTGGTGGGTTAAAGTCATCCCCATCTCCATTACCAAGTGCTGGTGGGTTAAAGTCATCCCCATCTCCATTACCAAGTGCTGGTGGGTTAAAGTCATCCCCATCTCCATTACCAAGTGCTGGTGGGTTAAAGACACCACACAAAAATAACAAACATTTAACCATGCCCAACATGGCCAAAAATGAAACACGTCGCTAAGCCTATCAGGGGTAAAAGGCTATTGCTCCAGGTAGCAAGTTCCACTACCCTACCCAAATCTCCCACCGAGGTACACAGCCGATTACTCACCTCCTCAGACCGATGTCCCAACAGCAAGTAGAACAAGAGTTTCCATGCTGGGCAGGGCCTGGAACCATTATTCTCTTTCCAACGCAGCACACAAACCAAACAACAAAGGCAACCAATACTGGTCTTATCAAACTCAAACAAAATATGCAACCCAAACACGTACCTCCACGTTCTCCCAAACCAACATGTTCAAAAATCCCGGATGAGCCCCCACTTGTCACGAACCGGCTCAAAGCCCGTAACAAAAGGGAGACAACGTGGAGATAAGGAGTAACAAAATATATATTTATTAAATAAGTAACTAAGTATAATATACAATGGTGTGTGTAATCAGTAATCAGTAGTGTAAGTGAGTGTTTTGCATGAATGTGATAATGCAGGGTGTTGAAAGGTGCCAAAGCAAACAACCAAAAAGCCACCAAGAAACACAACAAAATCTAGAAAGGTGTCTGCATGGAGAGAGTCTCTTCCATGAATGTGGAAGAGGTCTATTTATCCTGGGACACACCTGGCCCAGGTGTTTCCCATGTAGCTGACGACCCTCCCAACTCCACCCACCGGTATCCTAATAAGGAAACAAGAACAAAGAGAGAATACGGCAGACAGAGTGGGAGGGTCGTCACAAAGTGCTGGTGGGTTAAAGTCATCCCCATCTCCATTACCAAGTGCTAGTGGGTTAAAGTCATCCCCATCTCCATTACCAAGTGCTGGTGGGTTAAAGTCATCCCCATCCCCATTACCAAGTGCTGGTGGGTTATAGCCATCCCCATTATCAAGTGCTGGTGGGTTAAATCCATCCACATCCCCATTACCAAGTGCTGGTGCGTTATAGCGTAGTGGAAATTTCCTGTATTTACCAAATCATGAGAGCAAACAAAACACAAGTCAGAGTTATCATAAAGTCCATCTTTAATTATATGAGCTCCATCACAACCCTGTGACTCTCAGATCAATTCAGTGTCTATAAATGAATTCTCTGAGAGTCCTTACACATTGCAACTGAGATCCTTTATAGCAAAGACACACATAGCCAGACAGCATTGGCTATAAAATATCGTTCAGCTTTGTCTCCTAAACTATGTTCTTATCTCGCTCTCAGGACCATAAAACAAAACCTATATCAACAGGCATATATCAAATACACAATAATTGGTTTAAAAGATATGTTTACATATGAAGACAATCTTGACCTCTCCCCTCTCTGCGGCCCAAGTAACTGAAACCTTGACAGAGAACAGATAACTCAAATCAAATCAAATCAAATCAAATCAAATCAAATTTTATTTGTCACATACACATGGTTAGCAGATGTTAATGCGAGTGTAGCGAAATGCTTGTGCTTCTAGTTCCGACAATGCAGTAATAACCAACAAGTAATCTAACTAACAATTCCAAAACTACTGTCTTATACACAGTGTAAGGGGATAAAGAATATGTACATAAGGATATATGAATGAGTGATGGTACAGAGCAGCATAGGCAGGATACAGTAGATGGTATCGAGTACAGTATATACATGAGGTGAGTATGTAAACAAAGTGGCATAGTTAAAGTGGCTAGTGATACATGTATTACATAAGGATGCAGTCGATGATATAGAGTACAGTATATACGTATGCATATGAGATGAATAATGTAGGGTAAGTAACATTATATAAGGTAGCATTGTTTAAAGTGGCTAGTGATATATTTACATCATAACTGCAACCGGCCAACAGTATTATCCAAAAATAGACATTCTGATGAGAAGTAACTCACAAGCATATAATGAAAATAAAACATCTCATCTATGTTACCCAACTAATTCTTATTATTCCCCAACAATAGCCATCCACATCTCCATCCCCATCCATATCCCCATCCCCATCGCCATCCCCATTTCACAGTGCTGGTGGGTTAAATCCATCCCCATCCCCATCGCCATCCCCATTATAAAGTTCTGGTGGGTTATAGCCATCCCCATCCACATCTCCATCCACATTACCAAGTGCAGGTAAGATATAGCCATCCCCATCCACATCCCCATCCCATTCTCCATCCCCATGACCAAGTGCTGGTGGGTTCTGGGGATTGAAACCCATACCATCTATTCTTAGACCACAACATTCCTTCTGTTCAGGCAATTTCTGTCAATCCAGATGGGGGATAAATCAAAGGCCTTGCTATTTTTAGCTCTGACATAGAATTAGTGTGACAGCCGTTAGTAGAACACTAGGTGCTGACGGTTACTTAGCAACTGGTGCTTGGCAACCTTGTTGGTAAGCACTGATCGAGAAAGGGGAGGGAGAGAGGGTGGCTAAGGTGGGGAAGATGAGTTCATGTTTTGAATAAGCTGGGTATGCGGGAGGTTTTGCAGGCACTTTCTGGTGAATATATAAACTGTTGATGTTATGCAATGCCAAAATATCAACGTGTTACAGGCGTTTCAGAGAAAGAGTGTGTATTCAAACAGCTATGTTTAGGGAAAGAGCACCTGTTATAATGAAAGTGGCGCTCTTGGAAAGAACATCCAAGATTTCTGGAACTGATAACATCATCAATGAAAATGTCATTGCTTGTGTAGAATGAGTCGATGTATGGTAATACGTCATTAGAGCTGTGGTACAGACAGAGGACAGTAGATGGAGGGAGGAGAGTGGATGGAGGGAAGAGGGTGGATGGAGGGTGGCTTGGGGGAGGATGGAGGGTGGATGGATGGAGGGAGGAGGGTGTATAGATGGTGGGAGGGAGGGTGGGTGGGTAGGTGGGTGGGTGGATGGAGGAAGGTGGATGGATGGATGGAGGCAGGGAGGAGTGAGGTAGGATGGATGGATGGAGGGAGGGTAGATGGATTTATGGGGGAGGGAAGAGGATGGAGGGAGAGAGGGAGGGAGGGATAAGGGTGGATGGAGGGAGGGAGGGAGGATGTGTGGTTAGAGGGAGGGAGAAGGGTGGATGGCTAGATGGAGGGAGGAAGGGTGTGTTGATGGAGGGAGGGAGGGAGTTAGGGAGGGAGTGTGAATGGATGGATGGATGGATGGATGGAGGGAGGGAGGGAGGGAGGGAGGGAGGGAGGGAGGGAGGGAGGGAGGGAGGGAGGGAGGGAGGGAGGGAGGGAGGGAGGGAGGGAGAAGGGTGGATGGATGGAGGGAGGGAGGGAGTGAGGGAGGGAGGGAGGGAGGGAGGGAGGGAGGGAGGGAGGGAGGGAGGGAGGGAGGGAGGGAGGGAGGGAGGGAGGGAGGGAGGGAGGGAGGGAGGGAGGG
>NW_027258876.1:35000-49853 GCF_045791955.1 Oncorhynchus clarkii lewisi | reverse complement strand
ACCATCTAGGGTTTACTGATCCATCCCTACAGGACCCATCTAGGGTTTACTGATCCATCACTACAGGACCCATCTAGGGTTTACTGATCCATCTAGGGTTTACTGATCCATCCCTACAGGTCCCATCTAGGGTTTACTGATCCATCTAGGGTTTACTGATCCATCACTACAGGACCCATCTAGGGTTTACTGATCCATCTAGGGTTTACTGATCCATCTAGGGTTTACTGATCCATCTAGGGTTTACTGATCCATCTAGGGTTTACTGATCCATCCCTACAGGACCCATCTAGGGTTTACTGATCCATCCCTACAGGATCCATCTAAGGTATACTGATCCATCCCTACAGGTCCCATCTAGGGTTAACTGATCCATCTAGGGTTGTGTTCTCTCTGCTAGGGTGGTAGTCTCTATGCTGTGTCTACTGTTAGGGTGGTAGTCTCTGCTCGGATGGTAGTCTCTCTGCTAGGGTGGTAGTCTCTCTGCTCGGGTGGTAGTCTCTCTGTTAGGGTGGTAGTCTCTCTGTTAGGGTGGTAGTCTCTCTGCTCGGGTGGTAGTCTCTCTGTTAGGATGGTAGTCTCTCTGTTAGGGTGGTAGTCTCTATGCTAGGGTGGTGGTCTCTCTGCTAGGGTGGTGGTCTCTTTGCTGTGTCTACTGTTAGGGTGGTAGTCTCTGCTCGGGTGGTAGTCTCTCTGCTAGGGTGGTAGTCTCTGCTGTGTCTACTGCTAGGGTGGTGGTCTCTCTATGCTGTGTCTACTGCTAGGGTGGTAGTCTCTCTGCTAGGGTGGTAGTCTCTCTGTTAGGGTGGTAGTCTCTCTGCTAGGGTGGTAGTCTCTATGCTATGGTGGTGGTCTCCCTGCTATGGTGGTGGTCTCTCTGCTAGGGTGGTGGTCTCTCTGCTAGGGTGGTGGTCTCTCTATGCTGTGTCTACTGCTAGGGTGGTAGTCTCTCTGCTCTGGTGGTAGTCGCTCTGCTAGGGTGGTAGTCTCTCTGCTAGGGTGGTGGTCTCTCTGCTAGGGTGGTGGTCTCTCTGCTAGGGTGGTGGTCTCTATGCTAGGGTGGTGGTCTCTCTGCTAGGGTGGTGGTCTCTATGCTAGGGTGGTGGTCTCTCTATGCTGTGTCTACTGCTAGGGTGGTAGTCTCTCTGCTCTGGTGGTAGTGTCTCTGTTGTGTCTAATGGAGTAGCCTTAGGACACTATTGTGTAATGAGCTTCTAGGCCGCTGTCAATTTATACTCCACACACACAACAAGGTTACTGGATCTTACTGTAAATAGGATTAGTATAGGATCAGTATTGTCTCTCTGTCACACCTGGCTTATCTGTCACTGACCTACTGTAGTTACTGATATTAAATTACTATCTACTGTTATTAATATACTACCTACTGTTATTAATATACTACCTACTGTTATTAATATACTACCTACTGTTATTAATATACTACCTACTGTTATTAATATACTACCTACTGTTATTAATATACTACCTACTGTATCTACTGTTATTAATATACTACCTACTGTATCTACTGTTATTAATATACTACCTACTGTTATTAATATACTACCTACTGTTATTAATATACTACCTACTGTTATTAATATACTACCTACTGTATCTACTGTTATTAATATACTACCTACTGTATCTACTGTTATTAATATACTACCTACTGTATCTACAGTTATTAATATACTACCTACTGTTATTAATATACTACCTACTGTTATTAATATACTACCTACTGTATCTACTGTTATTAATATACTACCTACTGTTATTAATATACTACCTACTGTTATTAATATACTACCTACTGTAACTACTGTTATTGATATACTACCTACTGTATCTACTGTTATTAATATAATACCTACTGTTGTTAATATACTACCTACTGTATCTACTGTTATTAATATACTACCTACTGATATTAAATTACTATCTACTGTAGCTACTGTTATTAATATAATACCTACTGTAACTACTGTTATTAATACAATACCTACTGTTATTAATATATTATTAATATAATAATATAATATAATACCGGCTGTAGAGACATATTAATATAATACCGGCTGTAGAGAGACATATTAATATAATACCGGCTGTAGAGTGACATATTAATATAATACCGGCTGTAGAGACATATTAATATAATACCGGCTGTAGAGAGACATATTAATATAATACCGGCTGTAGAGAGACATATTAATATAATACCGGCTGTAGAGTGACATATTAATATAATACCGGCTGTAGAGACATATTAATATAATACCGGCTGTAGAGACATATTAATATAATACTGGCTGTAGAGAGACATATTAATATAATACCGGCTGTAGAGACATAGTAATATAATACTGGCTGTAGAGACATATTAATATAATACCGGCTGTAGAGAGACATATTAATATAATACCGGCTGTAGAGTGACATATTAATATAATACCGGCTGTAGAGAGACATATTAATATAATACCGGCTGCAGAGAGACATATTAATATAATACCGGCTGTAGAGAGACATATTAATATAAAACCGGCTGTAGAGACACATTAATATAATACCGGCTGTAGAGAGACATATTAATATAATACCGGCTGTAGATAGACATATTAATATAATACCGGCTGTAGAGACACATTAATATAATACCGGCTGTAGATAGACATATTAATATAATACCGGCTGTAGAGAGACATATTAATATAATACCGGCTGTAGAGAGACATATTAATATAATACCGGCTGTAGAGAGACATATTAATATAATACCGGCTGTAGAGAGACATATTAATATAATACCTGCTGTAGAGTGACATATTAATATAATACCGGCTGTAGAGACATATTAATATAATACCGGCTGTAGAGACACATTAATATAATACCGGCTGTAGAGAGACATATTAATATAATACCGGCTGTAGAGAGACATATTAATATAATACCGGCTGTAGAGACACATTAATATAATACCGGCTGTAGAGAGACATATTAATATAATACCGGCTGTAGAGACATATTAATATAATACCGGCTGTAGAGAGACATATTAATATAATACCTACTGTTATTAATATATTATTAATATAATAATATAATATAATACCGGCTGTAAAGACTTATTAATATAATACCGGCTGTAGAGAGACATATTAATATAATACCGGCTGTAGATAGACATATTAATATAATACCGGCTGTAGAGACACATTAATATAATACCGGCTGTAGAGAGACATATTAATATAATACCGGCTGTAGAGAGACATATTAATATAATACCGGCTGTAGAGACATATTAATATAATACCGGCTGTAGAGAGACATATTAATATAATACCGGCTGTAGAGAGACATATTAATATAATACCGGCTGTAGAGAGACATATTAATATAATACCGGCTGCAGAGAGACATATTAATATAATACCGGCTGTAGAGAGACATATTAATATAATACCGGCTGTAGAGAGACATATTAATATAATACCGGCTGTACCGGCTGTAGAGAGACATATTATTATAATACCGGCTGTAGAGAGACATATTAATATAATACCGGCTGTAGAGAGACATATTAATATAATACCGGCTGCAGAGAGACATATTAATATAATACCGCCTGTAGAGAGACATATTAATATAATACCGGCTACAGAGACATATTAATATAATACCGGCTGTAGAGAGACATATTAATATAATACCGGCTGTAGAGAGACATATTAATATAATACCGGCTGTAGAGAGACATATTAATATAATACCGGCTGCAGAGAGACATATTAATATAATACCGCCTGTAGAGAGACATATTAATATAATACCGGCTTTAGAGACATATTAATATAATACCGGCTGTAGAGAGACATATTAATATAATACCGGCTGTAGAGAGACATATTAATATGAATACCGGCTGTAGAGAGACATATTAATATAATACCGGCTGTAGAGACATATTAATATAATACCGGCTGTAGAGAGACATTAATATAATACCGGCTGTAGAGAGACATATTAATATAATACCGGCTGTAGAGAGACATATTAATATAATACCGGCTTTAGATAGACATAATAATATAATATCGGCTGTAGAGACATATTAATATAATACCGGCTGCAGAGACATATTAATATAATACCGGCTGTAGAGACATATTAATATAATACCGGCTGTAGAGAGACATATTAATATAATACCGGCTGTAGATAGACATATTAATATAATACCGGCTGTAGAGACATATTAATATAATACCGGCTGTAGATAGACATATTAATATAATACCGGCTGTAGAGACATATTAATATAATACCGGCTGTAGAGAGACATATTAATATAATACCGGCTGTAGAGAGACATATTAATATAATACCGGCTGTAGAGAGACATATTAATATAAAACCGGCTGTAGAGACACATTAATATAATACCGGCTGTAGAGAGACATATTAATATAATACCGGCTGTAGATAGACATATTAATATAATACCGGCTGTAGAGACACATTAATATAATACCGGCTGTAGATAGACATATTAATATAATACCGGCTGTAGAGAGACATATTAATATAATACCGGCTGTAGAGAGACATATTAATATAATACCGGCTGTAGAGAGACATATTAATATAATACCGGCTGTAGAGAGACATATTAATATAATACCTGCTGTAGAGTGACATATTAATATAATACCGGCTGTAGAGACATATTAATATAATACCGGCTGTAGAGACACATTAATATAATACCGGCTGTAGAGAGACATATTAATATAATACCGGCTGTAGAGAGACATATTAATATAATACCGGCTGTAGAGACACATTAATATAATACCGGCTGTAGAGAGACATATTAATATAATACCGGCTGTAGAGACATATTAATATAATACCGGCTGTAGAGAGACATATTAATATAATACCTACTGTTATTAATATATTATTAATATAATAATATAATATAATACCGGCTGTAAAGACTTATTAATATAATACCGGCTGTAGAGAGACATATTAATATAATACCGGCTGTAGATAGACATATTAATATAATACCGGCTGTAGAGACACATTAATATAATACCGGCTGTAGAGAGACATATTAATATAATACCGGCTGTAGAGAGACATATTAATATAATACCGGCTGTAGAGACATATTAATATAATACCGGCTGTAGAGAGACATATTAATATAATACCGGCTGTAGAGAGACATATTAATATAATACCGGCTGCAGAGAGACATATTAATATAATACCGGCTGTAGAGAGACATATTAATATAATACCGGCTGCAGAGAGACATATTAATATAATACCGGCTGTAGAGAGACATATTAATATAATACCGGCTGTACCGGCTGTAGAGAGACATATTATTATAATACCGGCTGTAGAGAGACATATTAATATAATACCGGCTGTAGAGAGACATATTAATATAATACCGGCTGCAGAGAGACATATTAATATAATACCGCCTGTAGAGAGACATATTAATATAATACCGGCTACAGAGACATATTAATATAATACCGGCTGTAGAGAGACATATTAATATAATACCGGCTGTAGAGAGACATATTAATATAATACCGGCTGTAGAGAGACATATTAATATAATACCGGCTGCAGAGAGACATATTAATATAATACCGCCTGTAGAGAGACATATTAATATAATACCGGCTTTAGAGACATATTAATATAATACCGGCTGTAGAGAGACATATTAATATAATACCGGCTGTAGAGAGACATATTAATATGAATACCGGCTGTAGAGAGACATATTAATATAATACCGGCTGTAGAGACATATTAATATAATACCGGCTGTAGAGAGACATTAATATAATACCGGCTGTAGAGAGACATATTAATATAATACCGGCTGTAGAGAGACATATTAATATAATACCGGCTTTAGATAGACATAATAATATAATATCGGCTGTAGAGACATATTAATATAATACCGGCTGCAGAGACATATTAATATAATACCGGCTGTAGAGACATATTAATATAATACCGGCTGTAGAGAGACATATTAATATAATACCGGCTGTAGATAGACATATTAATATAATACCGGCTGTAGAGACATATTAATATAATACCGGCTGTAGATAGACATATTAATATAATACCGGCTGTAGAGACATATTAATATAATACCGGCTGTAGAGAGACATATTAATATAATACCGGCTGTAGAGAGACATATTAATATAATACCGGCTGTAGAGAGACATATTAATATAATACCGGCTGTAAAGACTTATTAATACAATACCGGCTGTAGAGACATATTAATATAATATCGGCTGTAGAGAGACATATTAATATAATACCGGCTGTAGAGAGACATATTAATATAATACCGGCTGTAGAGAGACATTAATATAATACCGGCTGTAGATAGACATATTAATATAATATCGGCTGTAGAGAGACATGTTAATATAATACCGGCTGTAGAGAGACATATTAATATAATACCGGCTGTAGAGACATATTAATATAATACCGGCTGTAGAGAGACATATTAATATAATACCGGCTGTAGAGAGACATATTAATATAATACTGGCTGTAGAGAGACATATTATTATAATACCGGCTGTAGAGAGACATATTAATATAATACCGGCTGTAGAGAGACATATTAATATAATACCGGCTGTAGAGAGACATATTAATATAATACCGGCTGTAGAGAGACATATTAATATAATACCGGCTGTAGAGACATATTACTATAATACCGGCTGTAGAGAGACATATTAATATAATACCGGCTGTAGAGAGACATATTAATATAATACCGGCTGTAGAGACTTATTAATATAATACCGGCTGTAGAGACATATTAATATAATACCGGCTGTAGAGAGACATATTAATATAATACCGGCTGTAGAGAGACATATTAATATAATACCGGCTGTAGAGAGACATATTAATATAATACCGGCTGTAGATAGACATATTAATATAATACCGGCTGTAGAGACACATTAATATAATACCGGCTGTAGAGAGACATATTAATATAATACCGGCTGTAGAGAGGCATATTAATATAATACCGGCTGTAGAGAGACATATTAATATAATACCGGCTGTAGAGAGACATATTAATATAATACCGGCTGTAAAGACTTATTAATATAATACCGGCTGTAGAGAGACATATTAATATAATACCGGCTGTAGAGAGACATATTAATATAATACCGGCTGTAGAGACATATTAATATAATACCGGCTGTAGAGAGACATATTAATATAATACCGGCTGTAGAGAGACATATTAATATAATACCGGCTGTAGAGAGACATATTAATATAATACCGGCTGTAAAGACTTATTAATATAATACCGGCTGTAGAGACATATTAATATAATACCGGCTGTAGAGAGACATATTAATATAATACCGGCTGTAGAGACATATTAATATAATACCGGCTGTAGAGAGACATATTAATATAATACCGGCTGTAGAGAGACATATTAATATAATACCGGCTGTAGAGACATATTAATATAATACCGGCTGTAGAGAGACATATTAATATAACACCGGCTGTAGAGAGACATATTAATATAATACCGGCTACAGAGACTTATTAATATAATACCGGCTGTAGAGAGACATATTAATATAATACCGGCTGTAGAGGCATATTAATATAATACCGGCTGTAGAGACATATTAATATAATACCGGCTGTAAAGACATATTAATATAATACCGGCTGTAGAGAGACATATTAATATAATACCGGCTGTAGAGACATATTAATATAATACCGGCTGTAAAGACATATTAATATAATACCGGCTGTAGAGAGACATATTAATATAATACCGGCTGTAGATAGACATATTAATATAATACCGGCTGTAAAGACTTATTAATATAATACCGGCTGTAGAGACATATTAATATAATACCGGCTGTAGAGAGACATATTAATATAATACCGGCTGTAGAGACATATTAATATAATACCGGCTGTAGAGAGACATATTAATATAATACCGGCTGTAGAGAGACATATTAATATAATACCGGCTGTAGAGACATTAATATAATACCGGCTGTAGAGAGACATATTAATATAACACCGGCTGTAGAGAGACATATTAATATAATACCGGCTGTAGAGACTTATTAATATAATACCGGCTGTAGAGAGACATATTAATATAATACCGGCTGTAGAGACATATTAATATAATACCGGCTGTAAAGACATATTAATATAATACCGGCTGTAGAGAGACATATTAATATAATACCGGCTGTAGAGACATATTAATATAATACCGGCTGTAAAGACATATTAATATAATACCGGCTGTAGAGAGACATATTAATATAATACCGGCTGTAGAGACATATTAATATAATACCGGCTTTAGAGAGACATATTAATATAATATCGGCTGTAGAGAGACATATTAATATAATACCGGCTGTAGAGAGACATATTAATATAATAACGGCTGTAAAGAGACATATTAATATAATACCTGTTTTAACATCATTGGTACCTAGGGAGCAGTTGTTGTTGAAAGGTAGACAGTTAGTCTTGCTCAGTCTAGTCTTGCTCAGTCTAGTCTTGCTCAGTCTATTCTTGCTCAGTCTAGTCTTGCTCAGTCTAGTCTTGCTCTGTCTAGTCTTGCTCTGTCTAGTCTTGCTCAGTCTAGTCTTGCTCTGTCTAGTATTGCTCAGTCTAGTCTTGCTCTGTCTAGTCTTGCTCTGTCTAGTCTTGCTCAGTCTAGTCTTGCTCAGTCTAGTATTGCTCAGTCTAGTCTTGCTCAGTCTAGTCTTGCTCTGTCTAGTCTTGCTCAGTCTAGTCTTGCTCAGTCTAGTCTTGCTCAGTCTAGTCTTGCTCTGTCTAGTCTTGCTCAGTCTAGTCTTGCTCAGTCTAGTCTTGCTCTGTCTAGTCTTGCTCAGTCTAGTCTTGCTCAGTCTAGTCTTGCTCTGTCTAGTCTTGCTCTGTCTAGTCTTGCTCTGTCTAGTCTTGCTCAGTCTAGTATTGCTCAGTCTAGTCCTGCTCAGTGGCAGAACGACAGATTCTTACCTTGTCGGCTCGGCGATTCGATCCAGCTACCTTTCAGTTACGGGCTCAACACTCCTACCCGCCAGGCTACTTGCCACCCCTTACACTGGTACATCTGTGAACTAGGACAAATATACACGCCTACCAAATCATGGTTATTTGTTTCCGATTCAAGCAGTTGTTTTTTAGTTTCGTAAAGCTTGTGGAGATGGACTGCACTAAGATATCCAGTTTGTCTGTTTTCCTCTCCTCACATCCCAGAGAATCACACTCACAGACACACAGAGACACAGGGACACAGAGACACAGGGACACAGAGACATCTGGGTGTGCTTTGACTGGCTTTTTCAATCAGCAGAACTTCTGCTGCCATCCCACGGCGGAACGACAAGATTAGAATGAAAAGACATTTACACTTTACAATTAACATTTTATCAATATGCGCCAGTGCCGGAGGCAGAGTGGAATGTACCAGAGTAATGAGAGAGAGAGTGGAATATACTAGAGTAATGAGAGAGAGAGAGAGTGGAATGTACTAGAGTAATGAGAGGGAGAGAGAGAGAGTGGAATATACTAGAGTAATGAGGGAGAGAGAGATAGTGGAATGTACTAGAGTAATGAGAGAGAGCGATATAGAGTGGAATGTACTAAAGTAATGAGAGAGAGAGTGGAATATACTAGAGAGAGAGAGAGAGAGAGAGAGAGAGAGAGAGAGAGAGAGAGAGAGAGAGAGAGAGGGAGAGAGAGAGAGAGAGAGAGAGAGAGAGAGAGAGAGAGAGAGAGAGAGAGAGAGAGAGAGAGAGAGAGAGAGAGAGAGAGAGAGAGAGAGAGAGAGAGAGAGAGAGAGAGAGAGAGAGAGAGAGAGAGAGAGAGAGAGAGAGAGAGAGAGAGGAATGTACTAGAGTAATGAGAGAGAGAGATATAGAGTGGAATGTACTAGAGTAACGAGAGAGAGAGAGAGAGAGAGTGGAATGTACTAAAGTAATGAGAGAGAGAGTGGAATATACTAGAGTAATGAGAGAGAGAGAGAGAGAGAGAGAGAGAGAGAGAGAGGAATGTACTAGAGTAATGAGAGAGAGAGAGAGAGAGAGAGAGAGAGAGAGGAATGTACTAGAGTAATGAGAGAGAGAGATATAGAGTGGAATGTAGTAGAGTAATGAGAGAGAGAGTGGAATATACTAGAGTAATGAGAGAGAGAGAGAGAGAGAGAGAGGAATGTACCAGAGTAATGAGAGGGAGAGATACGGAGAGTAACCTCCCTCCTTTGATTAAGGTGCTTTTTGGTGACATTAATTCCACGTCGTGTTGTTGTCTGTCGTGTCCAAGTTTGATGTCAGCAGCGATTCGCATACTGAAGTCAGGGTTGATTTATGAGCTATGGCTCCCAGCCATGACAATCATAAACATATTTCCATTCAGGAGACAGAAGAAGAAGAACACAAGCCTTTACATGATGTTTATGTCAAAGAGATGTTTTTACATGTCTCGTCGTCTTCAGACATGTTTCATGTTTCAAATGGGTTTTTACATCGAGGCCTGTTGTGTTATGATTTATTTAAAAAACAATCACATCTACCCAGACACACCATAATGAAAAGTATCCTGACTGTGTTGAATGCGTCTCCTCCCATCAAAGAACGGTACGTCTCAGACATCCCTTCTTCCCTCTGATCTCCGAGTCTCACTCATTCCAGAGAGCAGGCAGCAGCAGCTGTGGATCCTGAAGCGGAAAGAGGGAGTTAGACCTGTGTCCCAATTGTGCACTACAGTGGAAATAGGGTGCAATTTGGGACGCTGCCTATGTTATGCAACGCGGTCGGTGGGTAGGGGTTAGATTAGAGTGGTATGTGGGTGGGGTTTAGATTAGAGTGGTATGTGGGTAGGGGTTAGATTAGAGTGGTATGTGGGTAGGGGTTAGGTTAGAGTGGTATGTGGGTAGAGATTAGAGTGGTATGTGGGTAGGGATTAGATTGGAGTGGTATGTGGGTAGGGATTAGATTGGAGTGGTATGTGGGTAGGGATTAGATTGGAGTGGTATGTGGTTAGGGGTTAGAATAGTGTGGTATGTGGGTAGGGATTAGAGTGGTATGTGTGTAGGGATTAGAGTGGTATATGGGTAGGGATTAGATTAGAGTGGTATGTGGGTAGGGATTAGAGTGGTATGTGGGTAGGGGTTAGATTAGAGTGGCATGTGGGTAGGGGTTAGATTAGAGTGGTATCTGGGTATGGGTTAGATTAGAGTGTTATGTGGGTAGGGCTAAGATTGGAGTGGTATGTGGGTAGAGGTTAGATTAGAGTGGTATGTGGGTAGAGATTAGAGTGGTATGTGGGTAGAGATTAGAGTGGTATGTGGGTAGGGATTAGAGTGGTATGTGGGTAGGGGTTAGATTAGAGTGGTATGTGGGTAGGTTTTAGATTAGAGTGGTATGTGGGTAGAGGTTAGATTAGAGTGGTATGTGGGTAGGGATTAGAGTGGTATGTGTGTAGGGATTAGAGTGGTATGTGGGTAGGGATTAGAGTGGTATGTGGGTAGAGATTAGAGTGGTATGTGGGTAGGGATTAGATTAGAGTGGTATGTGGGTAGAGATTAGAGTGGTATGTGGGTAGGGATTAGAGTGGTATGTGGGTAGGGGTTAGATTAGAGTGGTATGTGGGTAGGTTTTAGATTAGAGTGGTATGTGGGTAGGGATTAGAGTGGTATGTGGGTAGGGATTAGAGTGGTATGTGGGTAGGGGTTAGATTAGAGTGGTATGTGGGTAGGGTTTAGATTAGAGTGGTATGTGGGTAGGGTTTAGATTAGAGTGGTATGTGGGTAGGGTTTAGATTAGAGTGGTATGTGGGTAGGGGTTAGATTAGAGTGGTATGTGGGTAGGGGTTAGGTTAGAGTTGTATGTGGGTAGGGATTAGAGTGGTATGTGGGTAGGGATAATATTATAGTGGTATGTGGGTAGGTTTTAGATTAGAGTGGTATGTGGGTAGGGATTAGAGTGGTATGTGGGTAGGGATTAGAGTGGTATGTGGGTTGGGGTTAGATTAGAGTGGTATGTGGGTAGGGGTTAGAGTGGTATGTGGGTAGGGGTTAGGTTAGAGTATACCCACTCAGCAGTAATACATCTATATACCCACTCAGCAGTATATACCCACTCAGCAGTAATACATCTATATACCCACTCAGCAGTAATACATCTATATACCCACTCAGCAGTAATACATCTATATACCCACTCAGCAGTAAAACATCTATATACCCACTCAGCAGTAATACATCTATATACCCACTCAGCAGTAATACATCTATATACCCACTCAGCAGTATATACCCACTCAGCAGTAATACATCTATATACCCACTCAGCAGTAATACATCTATATACCCACTCAGCAGTAATACATCTATATACCCACTCAGCAGTAATACATCTATATACCCACTCAGCAGTAATACATCTATATACCCACTCAGCAGTAATACATCTATATACCCACTCAGCAGTAAAACATCTATATCCCCACTCAGCAGTAATACATCTATATACCCACTCAGCAGTAATACATCTATATACCCACTCAGCAGTAATACATCTATATACCCACTCAGCAGTAAAACATCTATATACCCACTCAGCAGTAATACATCTATATACCCACTCAGCAGTAATACATCTATATACCCACTCAGCAGTATATACCCACTCAGCAGTAATACATCTATATACCCACTCAGCAGTAATACATCTATATACCCACTCAGCAGTAATACATCTATATACCCACTCAGCAGTAATACATCTATATACCCACTCAGCAGTAATACATCTATATACCCACTCAGCAGTAATACATCTATATACCCACTCAGCAGTAATACATCTATATACCCACTCAGCAGTAATACATCTATATACCCACTCAGCAGTAATACATCTATATACCCACTCAGCAGTAAAACATCTATATACCCACTCAGCAGTATATACCCACTCAGCAGTAATACATCTATATACCCACGCAGCAGTAATACATCTATATACCCACTCAGCAGTATATACCCACTCAGCAGTAATACATCTATATACCCACTCAGCAGTAAAACATCTATATACCCACTCAGCAGTATATACCCACTCAGCAGTAATACATCTATATACCCACTCAGCAGTAATACATCTATATACCCACTCAGCAGTAATACATCTAATACCCACTCAGCAGTAATACATCTATATACCCACTCAGCAGTAATACATCTATATACCCACTCAGCAGTATATACCCACTCAGCAGTAATACATCTATATACCCACTCAGCAGTAATACATCTATATACCCACTCAGCAGTAAAACATCTATATACCCACTCAGCAGTATATACCCACTCAGCAGTAATACATCTATATACCCACTCAGCAGTAAAACATCTATATACCCACTCAGCAGTAATACATCTATATACCCACTCAGCAGTAATACATCTATATACCCACTCAGCAGTATATACCCACTCAGCAGTAATACATCTATATACCCACTCAGCAGTAATACATCTATATACCCACTCAGCAGTAAAACATCTATATACCCACTCAGCAGTATATACCCACTCAGCAGTAATACATCTATATACCCACTCAGCAGTAATACATCTATATACCCACTCAGCAGTAATACATCTATATACCCACTCAGCAGTGAAACATCTATATACCCACTCAGCAGTAATACATCTATATACCCACTCAGCAGTAATACATCTATATACCCACTCAGCAGTAATACATCTATATACCCACTCAGCAGTATATACCCACTCAGCAGTAATACATCTATATACCCACTCAGCAGTAATACATCTATATACCCACTCAGCAGTAATACATCTATATACCCACTCAGCAGTAATACATCTATATACCCACTCAGCAGTAATACATCTATATACCCACTCAGCAGTATATACCCACTCAGCAGTAACACATCTATATACCCACTCAGCAGTAATACATCTATATACCCACTCAGCAGTAATACATCTATATACCCACTCAGCAGTAATACATCTATATACCCACTCAGCAGTAATACATCTATATACCCACTCAGCAGTATATACCCACTCAGCAGTAATACATCTATATACCCACTCAGCAGTAATACATCTATATACCCACTCAGCAGTAATACATCTATATCCCCACTCAGCAGTAAAACATCTATATACCCACTCAGCAGTAATACATCTATATACCCACTCAGCAGTATATACCCACTCAGCAGTAACACATCTATATACCCACTCAGCAGTAATACATCTATATACCCACTCAGCAGTAATACATCTATATACCCACTCAGCAGTAATACATCTATATACCCACTCAGCAGTATATACCCACTCAGCAGTAATACATCTATATACCCACTCAGCAGTAATACATCTATATACCCACTCAGCAGTAACACATCTATATACCCACTCAGCAGTATATACCCACTCAGCAGTAACACATCTATATACCCACTCAGCAGTAATACATCTATATACCCACTCAGCAGTAACACATCTATATACCCACTCAGCAGTATATACCCACTCAGCAGTAACACATCTATATACCCACTCAGCAGTAATACATCTATATACCCACTCAGCAGTAACACATCTATATACCCACTCAGCAGTATATACCCACTCAGCAGTAACACATCTATATACCCACTCAGCAGTAATACATC
>NW_027258876.1:0-30000 GCF_045791955.1 Oncorhynchus clarkii lewisi | reverse complement strand
ACAGTGTAATAGACCCTCTCGTCTCCTTCTACAGTGTAATAGACCCTCTCATCTCCTTCTACAGTGTAATAGATTCTACAGTAATAATAGATGGAATGCTGAACAGGGTGAGGGGCTCTATAAAGTCCTGTATTTCATGAGTATCCTGAAGGAATGCTGAACAGGGTGAGGGGCTTAATAAAGTCCCGTATTTCATGAGTATCCTGAAGGAATGATGCACCTGAGCAGGGAAGATGTTGGAATTATACTGTATTTTAGAAGACCGCCTTGAATTGTAGATATATATTTATTAAAGGTGGAATGTAGTGTCTGTATTGTAGATATATATTTATTAAAGGTGGAATGTAGTGTCTGTATTGTAGTTATATATTGATTATAGGTGGAATGTAGTGTCTATATTGTATATATATATTTATTATAGGTGGAATGTAGTGTCTGTATTGTAGATATATATTTATTAAAGGTGGAATGTAGTGTCTGTATTGTAGATATATATTTATTAAAGGTGGAATGTAGTGTCTGTATTGTAGATATATATTCATTATAGGTGGAATGTAGTGTCTATATTGTAGATATATATTTATTATAGGTGGAATGTAGTGTCTGTATTGTAGATATATATTTATTATAGGTGGAATGTAGTGTCTGTATTGTAGATATATATATATATATTATAGGTGGAATGTAGTGTCTGTATTGTAGATATATATTTACTATAGGTGGAATGTAGTGTCTGTATTGTAGATATATATTTATTAAAGGTGGAATGTAGTGTCTGTATTGTAGATATATATATTTACTATAGGTGGAATGTAGTGTCTGTATTGTAGATATATATTTATTAAAGGTGGAATGTAGTGTCTGTATTGTAGATATATATTTACTATAGGTGGAATGTAGTGTCTGTATTGTAGATATATATATATATATTATAGGTGGAATGTAGTGTCTGTATTGTAGATATATATTTACAATAGGTGGAATGTAGTGTCTGTATTGTAGATATATATTCATTATAGGTGGAATGTAGTGTCTATATTGTAGATATATATTTATTATAGGTGGAATGTAGTGTCTGTATTGTAGATATATATTTATTATAGGTGGAATGTAGTGTCTGTATTGTAGATATATATTTATTATAGGTGGAATGTAGTGTCTGTATTGTAGATATATATTCATTATAGGTGGAATGTAGTGTCTATATTGTATATATATATTTATTAAAGGTGGAATGTAGTGTCTGTATTGTAGATATATATTTATTATAGGTGGAATGTAGTGTCTGTATTGTAGATATATATATATATATTATAGGTGGAATGTAGTGTCTGTATTGTAGATATATATTTATTATAGGTGGAATGTAGTGTCTGTATTGTAGATATATATTTATTAAAGGTGGAATGTAGTGTCTGTATTGTAGATATATATTTATTATAGGTGGAATGTAGTGTCTGTATTGTAGATATATATATATATATTATAGGTGGAATGTAGTGTCTGTATTGTAGATATATATTTATTAAAGGTGGAATTTTCCTAGAACGTTCTCTGCGCGTCAGTGGGATAACGTCTCATGTCCTCAGGACGACCCCTGTTTGCTGGGGTAAAGCCTGACCCCTCTAGGCGCTGCTGAGTGCAGTGTGGTGACTGAGATGCTCCTATTGCCAGTTACTCCGTTGAAAAGAGCCCCTTTGGCCCTCGTTAGTCATGACAGAAGGCTTCCCTGGCGGACGCCCACCGTGGAGCAGGCTTGACTCTGGAGGTCACACATCTTAGATAATTGCCCAGGTTGGAGATCGTTGGCGATGACAAGGCTTTGTTGGTTCTCTGCTGTGTCTCTACCCCACAGTGACCAGGGTTTTCTGTTCTCTGCTGTGTCTCTCTACCCCACAGTGACCAGGGTTTTCTGTTCTCTGCTCTCTCTCTACCCCACAGTGAGCAGGGTTTTCTGTTCTCTGCTGTGTCTCTCTAAACCACCGTGGAGCAGGCTTGACTCTGGAGGTCACACATCTTAGATCGATGCCCAGGTTGGAGATCGTTGGCGATGACAAGGCTGTGTTGGTTCTCTGCTGTGTGTCTCTACCCCACCGTGGAGCAGGCTTGACTCTGGAGGTCACACATCTTAGATAGTTGCCAGGTTGGAGATCGTTGGCGATGACAAGGCTGTGTTGGTTCTCTGCTGTGTCTCTCTACCCCACAGTGACCAAGGTTTTCTGTGTTGGTTCTCTGCTGTGTCTCTACCCCACAGTGACCAGGGTTTTCTGTGTTGGTTCTCTGCTGTGTCTCTACCCCACAGTGACCAGGGGTTTTCTGTGTTGGTTCTAACTGCTACTTCCTGTCTCTGTGTCTCCAGGACGACAAGGTTGTCCTGCAGTGTTCTGCCACAGTGACCAGGGGTTTACTGTGTTGGTTCTAACTGCTACTTCCTGTCTATGTGTCTCCAGGACGATGAGGTTTCCTGCAGTGTTCTGCCACAGTGACCAGGGGTTTTCTGTGTTGGTTCTAACTGCTACTTCCTGTCTCTGTGTCTCCAGGACGACGAGGTTGTCCTGCAGTGTTCTGCCACAGTGACCAGGGGTTTTCTGTGTTGGTTCTAACTGCTACTTCCTGTCTCTGTGTCTCCAGGACGACGAGGTTGTCCTGCAGTGTTCTGCCACAGTCCACAAGGAGCAGCAGAAGCTGTGTCTGGCAGCGGAGGGCTTCGGAAATAGACTCTGCTTCCTCGAGTCAACATCCAACTCTAAGGTGAACACAGGAGCCACATCTACCAGACTGCATTGCATCATGTTTATCGCTAGACTGGACTACATCTCCCAGACTGACCTGCTCCAGTACTACAGTTCCCTTCTAACCTGGCTGTTTATCTTTGACTGGACTACAACCCCCAGACTGACCTGCTCCAGGACTACAGGTCCCTTCTAACCTGGCGGTTTATCCTTTGACTGGACTACAACCCCCAGACTGACCTGTTCCAGGACTACAGTTCCCTTCTAACCTGGCTGTTTATCTTTGACTGGACTACATCTCCCAGACTGACCTGCTCCAGGACTACAGTTCCCTTCTAACCTGGCTGTTTATCCTTTGACTGGACTACATCTCCCAGACTGACCTGCTCCAGGACTACAGTTCCCTTCTAACCTGGCTGTTTATCCTTTGACTGGACTACATCTCCCAGACTGACCTGCTCCAGGACTACAGTTCCCTTCTAACCTGGCGGTTTATCCTTTGACTGGACTACAACCCCCAGACTGACCTGCTCCAGGACTACAGTTCCCTTCTAACCTGGCTGTTTATCTTTGACTGGACTACATCTCCCAGACTGACCTGCTCCAGGACTACAGTTCCCTTCTAACCTGGCGGTTTATCCTTTGACTGGACTACATCTCCCAGACTGACCTGCTCCAGGACTACAGTTCCCTTCTAACCTGGCTGTTTATCCTTTGACTGGACTACATCTCCCAGACTGACCTGCTCCAGGACTACAGTGCCCTTCTAACCTGGCTGTTTATCCTTTGACTGGACTACATCTCCCAGACTGACCTGCTCCAGGACTACAGTTCCCTTCTAACCTGGCTGTTAATCTTTGACTGGACTACATCTCCCAGACTGACCTGCTCCAGGACTACAGGTCCCTTCTAACCTGGCTGTTTATCATTTGACTGGACTACAACCCCCAGACTGACCTGCTCCAGGACTACAGTTCCCTTCTAACCTGGCGGTTTATCCTTTGACTGGACTACATCTCCCAGACTGACCTGCTCCAGGACTACAGTTCCCTTCTAACCTGGCTGTTTATCCTTTGACTGGACTACATCTCCCAGACTGACCTGCTCCAGGACTACAGTTCCCTTCTAACCTGGCTGTTTATCTTTGACTGGACTACATCTTCCAGACTGACCTGCTCCAGGACTACAGTTCCCTTCTAACCTGGCTGTTTATCCTTTGACTGGACTACATCTCCCAGACTGACCTGCTCCAGGACTACAGTTCCCTTCTAACCTGGATGTTTATCCTTTGACTGGACTACATCTCCCAGACTGACCTGCTCCAGGACTACAGTTCCCTTCTAACCTGGCTGTTTATCCTTTGACTGGACTACATCTCCCAGACTGACCTGCTCCAGGACTACAGGTCCCTTCTAACCTGGCTGTTTATCCTTTGACTGGACTACATCTCCCAGACTGACCTGCTCCAGGACTACAGTTCCCTTCTAACCTGGCTGTTTATCCTTTGACTGGACTACATCTCCCAGACTGACTTGCTCCAGGACTACAGTTCCCTTCTAACCTGGCTGTTTATCCTTTGACTGGACTACATCTCCCAGACTGACCTGCTCCAGGACTACAGTTCCCTTCTAACCTGGCTGTTTATCCTTTGACTGGACTACATCTCCCAGACTGACCTGCTCCAGGACTACAGTTCCCTTCTAACCTGGCTGTTTATCCTTTGACTGGACTACATCTCCCAGACTGACCTGCTCCAGGACTACAGTTCCCTTCTAACCTGGCGGTTTATCCTTTGACTGGACTACATCTCCCAGACCGACCTGCTCCAGGACTACAGTTCCCTTCTAACCTGGCTGTGTTCTCTTCCAGAATGTCCCTCCAGACCTGTCCATCTGTACATTTGTCCTGGAGCAGTCCCTCTCAGTCCGGGCCCTGCAGGAGATGCTGGCCAACACAGAGGAGAAAGCAGAAGGGGTGAGTACACAGCAAGACCTACCTATCTATCTACGTATATATCTATCTACCTATATCTACCTATCTACCTATATCTATCTATCTATCCATCCTTCCGTTCGTCCGTCCGTCCGTCTGTCTGTTTGTCGCATGCAGGGCTGAGTACACAGATCTATCTATCTATCCGTCCGTCTGTCTGTCTGTCTGTCTGTCTGTCGCAGGCAGGGCTGAGTACACACAGAACTATCTATCTCAGACAGGGCCTGTAATGGTTCTGATGGATGGGACAAGATGTCTCTATAATGGGGTCCTGTGTCAGTGTGTGTTATAGTCCTGTAGTTGTCCCTGCCATAGCCCTGTGGTTGTCCCTGCTATAGTCCCAATCCACAGCCCTGTGGTTGTCCCTGCTATAGCCCTGTGGTTGTCCCTGTTATAGTCCTGTGGTTGTCCCTGTTATAGCCCTGTGGTTGTCCCTGTGGTTGTCCCTGTTATAGCCCTGTGGTTGTCCCTGTTATAGTCCTGTGGTTGTCTCTGCTATAGCCCTGTGGTTGTCCCTGCTATAGCCCTGTGGTTGTCCCTGTTATAGCCCTGTGGTTGTCCCTGCTATAGTCCTGTGGTTGTCCCTGTGGTTGTCCCTGTTATAGCCCTGTGGTTGTCCCTGGTATAGTCCTCTGGTTGTCCCTGGTATAGCCCTGTGGTTGTCCCTGTTATAGCCCTGTGGTTGTCCCTGTTATAGCCCTGTGGTTGTCCCTGTTATAGCCCTGTGGTTGTCCCTGGTATAGTCCTCTGGTTGTCCCTGGTATAGCCCTGTGGTTGACCCTGTTATAGCCCTGTGGTTGTCCCTGTTAAAGTCCTGTGGTTGTCCCTGTTATAGCCCTGTGGTTGTCCCTGTTATAGTCCTGTGGTTGTCCCTGTTATAGTCCTGTGGTTGTCCCTGTTATAGCCCTGTGGTTGTCCCTGTGGTTGTCCCTGTTATAGCCCTGTGGTTGTCCCTGTTATAGTCCTGTGGTTGACCCTGTTATAGCCCTGTGGTTGTCCCTGTTATAGCCCTGTGGTTGTCCCTGTTATAGCCCTGTGGTTGTCCCTGTTATAGTCCTGTGGTTGACCCTGTGGTTGACCCTGTTATAGCCCTGTGGTTGTCCCTGTTATAGCCCTGTGGTTGTCCCTGTTATAGCCCTGTGGTTGTCCCTGTGGTTGACCCTGTTATAGCCCTGTGGTTGTCCCTGTTATAGTCCTGTGGTTGTCCCTGTTATAGCCCTGTGGTTGTCCCTGTAATAGCCCAGTGGTTGTCCCTGTTATAGCCCTGTCCACAGTCCTGTGGTTGTCCCTGTTATAGTCCTGTGGTTGACCCTGTGGTTGTCCCTGTTATAGTCCTGTGGTTGTCCCTGTGATAGCCCTGTGGTTGACCCTGTTATAGCCCTGTGGTTGTCCCTGTTATAGTCCTGTGGTTGAACCTGTGGTTGTCCCTGTTATAGTCCTGTGGTTGTCCCTGTGGTTGTCCCTGTTATAGCCCTGTGGTTGTCCCTGTTATAGCCCTGTGGTTGTCCCTGTTATAGTCCTGTGGTTGACCCTGTGGTTGACCCTGTTATAGCCCTGTGGTTGTCCCTGTTATAGCCCTGTGGTTGTCCCTGTGGTTGACCCTGTTATAGCCCTGTGGTTGTCCCTGTTATAGCCCAGTGGTTGTCCCTGTTATAGCCCTGTCCACAGTCCTGTGGTTGTCCCTGTTATAGTCCTGTGGTTGACCCTGTGGTTGTCCCTGTTATAGCCCTGTGGTTGTCCCTGTTATAGCCCTGTGGTTGTCTCTGTTATAGCCCTGTGGTTGTCCCTGTTATAGCCCTGTGGTTGTCCCTGGTATAGCCCTGTGGTTGTCCCTGTTATAGCCCTTTGGTTGTCCCTGTTATAGCCCTGTGGTTGTCCCTGTTATAGCCCTGTGGTTGTCCCTGCTATAGCCCTGTGGTTGTCCCTGTTATAGCCCTGTGTTTATAGCCATGTGGTTGTCCCTGTTATAGCCATGTGGTTGTCCCTGTTATAGTCCTGTGGTTGTCCCTGGTATAGTCCTGTGGTTGTCCCTGTTATAGTCCTGTGGTTGACCCTGTTATAGCCCTGTGGTTGACCCTGTTATAGCCCTGTGGTTGTCCCTGTTATAGCCCTGTGGTTGTCCCTGTTAAAGTCCTGTGGTTGTCCCTGTTATAGCCCTGTGGTTGTCCCTGTTATAGCCCTGTGGTTGTCCCTGTTATAGCCCTGTGGTTGTCCCTGTTATAGCCCTGTGGTTGTCCCTGTTATAGCCCTGTGGTTGTCCCTGTTATAGCCCTGTGGTTGACCCTGTTATAGCCCTGTGGTTGTCCCTGTTATAGCCCTGTGGTTGTCCCTGTTATAGCCATGTGGTTGTCCCTGTTATAGTCCTGTGGTTGTCCCTGTTATAGTCCTGTGGTTGTCCCTGTTATAGTCCTGTGGTTGACCCTGTTATAGCCCTGTGGTTGACCCTGTTATAGCCCTGTGGTTGTCCCTGTTATAGCCCTGTGGTTGTCCCTGTTATAGTCCTGTGGTTGACCCTGTTGTTGACCCTGTTATAGCCCTGTGGTTGTCCCTGTTATAGCCCTGTGGTTGTCCCTGTTATAGCCCTGTTGTTGTCCCTGTGGTTGACCCTGTTATAGCCCTGTGGTTGTCCCTGTTATAGTCATGTGGTTGTCCCTGTTATAGCCCTGTGGTTGTCCCTGTTATAGCCCAGTGGTTGTCCCTGTTATAGCCCTGTCCACAGTCCTGTGGTTGTCCCTGTTATAGTCCTGTGGTTGACCCTGTGGTTGTCCCTGTTATAGTCCTGTGGTTGTCCCTGTGGTTGTCCCTGTTATAGCCCTGTGGTTGACCCTGTTATAGCCCTGTAGTTGACCCTGTGGTTGTCCCTGTTATAGTCCTGTGGTTGTCCCTGTGGTTGTCCCTGTTATAGCCCTGTGGTTGTCCCTGTTATAGCCCTGTGGTTGTCCCTGTTATAGTCCTGTGGTTGACCCTGTGGTTGACCCTGTGGTTGACCCTGTTATAGCCCTGTGGTTGTCCCTGTTATAGCCCTGTGGTTGTCCCTGTTATAGCCCTGTGGTTGTCCCTGTTATAGCCCTGTGGTTGTCCCTGTTATAGTCCTGTGGTTGACCCTGTGGTTGACCCTGTTATAGCCCTGTGGTTGTCCCTGTTATAGCCCTGTGGTTGTCCCTGCTATAGTCCTGTGGTTGACCCTGTGGTTGTCCCTGTTATAGCCCTGTGGTTGTCCCTGTTATAGCCCTGTGGTTGTCCCTGTTATAGTCCTGTGGTTGTCCCTGTTATAGCCCTGTGGTTGTCCCTGTTATAGCCCAGTGGTTGTCCCTGTTATAGCCCTGTCCACAGTCCTGTGGTTGTCCCTGTTATAGTCCTGTCCACAGCCCTGTGGTTATCCATGTTATAGTCCTGTGGTTGTCCCTGTTATAGCCCTGTCCACAGCCCTGTGGTTGTCCCTGTTATAGTCCTGTCCACAGCCCTGTGGTTGTCCCTGTTATAGTCCTGTCCACAGCCCTGTGGTTGTCCCTGTTATAGCCCTGTCCACAGTCCTGTGGTTGTCCCTGTTATAGTCCTGTCCACAGCCCTGTGGTTATCCATGTTATAGTCCTGTGGTTGTCCCCGTTATAGCCCTGTCCACAGCCCTGTGGTTGTCCCTGTTATAGTCCTGTCCACAGCCCTGTGGTTATCCATGTTATAGTCCTGTGGTTGTCCCTGTTATAGTCCTGTCCACAGCCCTGTGGTTGTCCCTGTTATAGCCCTGTCCACAGCCCTGTGGTTGTCCCTGTTATAGTCCTGTCCACAGCCCTGTGGTTATCCATGTTATAGTCCTGTGGTTGTCCCTGTTATAGTCCTGTGGTTGTCCCTGTTATAGTCCTGTCCACAGCCCTGTGGTTGTCCCTGTTATAGCCCTGTCCACAGTCCTGTGGTTGTCCCTGTTATAGCCCTGTCCACAGTCCTGTGGTTGTCCCTGTTATAGCCCTGTCCACAGTCCTGTGGTTGTCCCTGTTATAGTCCTGTCCACAGCCCTGTGGTTGTCCCTGTTATAGTCCTGTGGTTGTCCCTGTTATAGCCCTGTGGTTGTCCCAGTGGTTGTCCCTGTTATAGCCCTGTGGTTGTCCCTGTCCACAGCCCATGTAATGGGGTATGTTTAAATGATATGGACTACAGTTCTATGATGTGATGTTATTTTGTGCAGAACTGCAGTGCAGATGTAAACGTTGTATATGATGTTGCAGAACGTATCAGAGACTGAGATGCGGTGTCGTATTCCATCATGACTTATCCAGTCAGTCAGTCAGTCAGTCAGTCAGTCAGTTAGTCAGTCAGTCAGTCAGTCAGTCAGTCAGTCAGTCAGTCAGTCAGTTAGTCAGTTAGTCAGTTAGTCAGTTAGTCAGTCAGTCAGTCAGTCACCCAGTCAGTCAGTCAGTCAGTCAGTCAGTCAGCCAGTCAGTCAGTCAGTCAGTCAGTCAGTCAGTCAGTCAGTTAGTCAGTTAGTCAGTCAGTCAGTCAGTCAGTCAGCCAGTCAGTCCTGTTGTGCAGATGTAAACATTGTATATGATGTTGCAGAACGTATCAGAGACTGAGATGCGGTGTCGTATTCCATCATGACTTGCATTTCTGTAATTAACTTTTTATAATCACCTTTCTATCTATGAATAACTTGGCTAATTAAATTGTTCTCTCTCTGAGCCAGAAGTGTATTCAAGGGCAGTACTGGGAGTCAGGGAGCCCAGAAACAATCAGTCGGTGGGTCGGTCTGCCAGTCAGTCAGTCAGTCAGCCAGTCAGTCAGCCAGTCAGTCAGCCAGCCAGCCAGTCAGTAACCCAGTCAGTCAGTAACCCAGTCAGTCAGTCAGCCAGTCAGTAACCCAGTCAGTCAGTAACCCAGCCAGCCAGTCAGCCAGTCAGTCATCCAGTCAGTCAGTAACCCAGTCAGTCAGTCAGTCACCCAGTCACCCAGTCAGTCAGTCAGTCAGTCAGTCACCCAGTCAGTCAGTCAGTCAGTCAGTCAGCCAGTCAGCCAGTCAGTCACCCAGTCAGTCAGTCAGTCAGTCAGTCAGTCACCCAGTCAGTCAGTTAGTCAGTCAGTCACCCAGTCAGTCACCCAGTCAGTCAGTCAGTCAGTCAGTTAGTCACCCAATCAGTTAGTCAGTTAGTCACCCAGTCAGTTAGTCAGTTAGTCACCCAGTCAGTTAGTCAGTTAGTCAGTTAGTCAGTCAGTCAGTCAGTTAGTCACCCAGTCTGTCACCCAGTCTGTCAGTCAGTCAGTCACCCAGTCAGTCAGTTAATCAGTTAGTCAGTCAGTCAGTCAGTCACCCAGTCAGTCTGTCAGTCAGTCTGTCAGTCAGTCAGTCTGTCAGTCAGTCACCCAGTCAGCCAGCCAGTCAGTCAGTCAGTCAGCCAGTTAGTCACCCAGTCAGAGAGGTGGGGGGATAGAGATACAGAGAGGCAGGTAGAAGGAGAGATGGGGGGTAGAGATACAGAGAGGCAGGTAGAAGGAGAGGTGGGGGGTAGAGATACAGAGAGGCAGGTAGAAGGAGAGGTGGGGTGGGGTAGAGATACAGAGAGACAGGTAGAAGGAGAGGTGGGGGGGTAGAGATACAGAGAGGCAGGTAGAAGGAGAGGTGGGGGGAAGAGATACAGAGAGGCAGGTAGAAGGTTAGGTGGGGGGGTAGAGATACAGAGAGGCAGGTAGGAGGAGAGGTGGGGGGTAGAGATACAGAGATACAGAGAGGCAGGTAGAAGGAGAGGTGGGGGGGGGTAGAGATATAGAGAGGCAGGTAGAAGGAGAGGTGGGGGGAAGAGATACAGAGAGGCAGGTAGAAGGAGAGGTGGGGGGGTAGAGATACAGAGATACAGAGAGGCAGGTAGAAGGAGAGGTGGGGGGGGGTAGAGATACAGAGATACAGAGAGGCAGGTAGAAGGAGAGGGGGGGGGGGTAGAGATACAGAGAGGCAGGTAGAAGGAGAGGTGGGGGGGTAGAGATACAGAGAGGCAGGTAGAAGGAGAGGTGGGGGGGTAGAGATACAGAGAGGCAGGTAGAAGGAGAGGTGGGGGGGTAGAGATACAGAGAGGCAGGTAGAAGGAGAGGTGGGGGGGGGGTAGAGATACAGAGAGGCAGGTAGAAGGAGAGGTGGGGGGGGGGTAGAGATACAGAGAGATACAGAGAGGCAGGTAGAAGGAGAGGTGGGGGGAGTAGAGATACAGAGAGGCAGGTAGAAGGAGAGGTGGGGGAGTAGAGATACAGAGAGGCAGGTAGAAGGAGAGGTGGGTGGGGTAGAGATATAGAGAGATACAGAGAGGCAGGTAGAAGGAGAGGTGGGGGGGGGGTAGAGATACAGAGAGATACAGAGAGGCAGGTAGAAGGAGAGGTGGGTGGGGTAGAGATACAGAGAGATACAGAGAGGCAGGTAGAAGGAGAGGTGGGGGGGGTAGAGATACAGAGAGGCAGGTAGAAGGAGAGGATGTGACTGTGTGTAGACGGAAAGTGCGTAAAGATAAAAGACCAAGAGAGATTGGAAGAGAAGCAGCAAGTGTGAGAGCTCAACATTTAATTTGTAAACCGTGCACAGCACTCCCAGCATGCTGAAGAGTGAGCAGGGAAAGGAAAAAAGATAGCTTCAGTAGTTACAGTCTAACAGAATTACAGCTATGGCCTGTGGAGGAACCAGGTTAGTAATGACTGATGGAGGAACCAGGTTAGTAATGACTGATGGAGGGACCAGGTTAGTAATGACTGATGGAGGGACCAGGTTAGTAATGACTGATGGAGGGACCAGGTTAGTAATGACTGATACAGACTGATGGAGGGACCAGGTTAGTAATGACTGATGGAGGGACCAGGTTAGTAATGACTGATGGAGGGACCAGGTTAGTAATGACTGATACAGACTGATGGAGGGACCAGGTTAGTAATGACTGATGGAGGGACCAGGTTAGTAATTACTGATAGAGGGACCAGGTTAGTAATGACTGATACAGACTGATGGAGGGACCAGGTTAGTAATGACTGATGGAGGGACCAGGTTAGTAATGACTGATGGAGGAACCAGGTTAGTAATGACTGATGGAGGGACCAGGTTAGTAATGACTGATGGAGGGACCAGGTTAGTAATGACTGATGGAGAGACCAGGTTAGTAATGACTGATGGAGGGACCAGGTTAGTAATGACTGATGGAGGGACCAGGTTAGTAATGACTGATGGAGGGACCAGGTTAGTAATGACTGATGGAGGGACCAGGTTAGTAATGACTGATACAGACTGATGGAGGGACCTGGTTAGTAATGACTGATGGAGGGACCAGGTTAGTAATGACTGATGGAGGGACCAGGTTAGTAATGACTGATACAGACTGATGGAGGGACCAGGTTAGTAATGACTGATGGAGGGACCAGGTTAGTAATGACTGATACAGACTGATGGAAGGACCAGGTTAGTAATGACTGATGGAGGGACCAGGTTAGTAATGACTGATGGAGGGACCAGGCTAGTAATGACTGATGGAGGGACCAGGTTAGTAATGACTGATGGAGGGACCAGGTTAGTAATGACTGATGGAGGGACCAGGTTAGTAATGACTGATGGAGGGACCAGGTTAGTAATGACTGATGGAGGGACCAGGTTAGTAATGACTGATGGAGGGACCAGGTTAGTAATGACTGATGGAGGGACCAGGTTAGTAATGACTGATGGAGGGACCAGGTTAGTAATGACTGATGGAGGGACCAGGTTAGTAATGACTGATACAGACTGATCGAGGGACCAGGTTAGTAATGACTGATGGAGGGACCAAGTTAGTAATGACTGATGGAGGGACCAGGTTAGTAATGACTGATGGAGGGACCAGGTTAGTAATGACTGATGGAGGGACCAGGTTAGTAATGACTGATGGAGGGACCAGGTTAGTAATGACTGATACAGACTGATGGAGGAACCAGGTTAGTAATGACTGATGGAGGGACCAGGTTAGTAATGACTGATGGAGGGACCAGGTTAATAATGACTGATGGAGGGACCAGGTGAATAATGACTGATGGAGGGACCAGGTTAGTAATGACTGATGGAGGGACCAGGTTAGTAATGACTGATGGAGGGACCAGGTTAGTAATGACTGATGGAGGGACCAGGTTAGTAATGACTGGTGGAGGGACCAGGTTAGTAATGACTGATGGAGGGACCAGGTTAGTAATGACTGATACAGACTGATGGAGGAACCAGGTTAGTAATGACTGATGGAGGGACCAGGTTAGTAATGACTGATGGAGGGACCAGGTTAGTAATGACTGATGGAGGGACCAGGTTAGTAATGACTGATGGAGGGACCAGGTTAGTAATGACTGATGGAGGGACCAGGTTAGTAATGACTGATACAGACTGATGGAGGGACCAGGTTAATAATGACTGATGGAGGGACCAGGTTAGTAATGACTGATGGAGGGACCAGGTTAGTAATGACTGATGGAGGGACCAGGTTAGTAATGACTGATGGAGGGACCAGGTTAGTAATGACTGATGGAGGGACCAGGTTAGTAATGACTGATGGAGGGACCAGGTTAGTAATGACTGATACAGACTGATGGAGGAACCAGGTTAGTAATGACTGATGGAGGGACCAGGTTAGTAATGACTGATGGAGGGACCAGGTTAATAATGACTGATGGAGGGACCAGGTGAATAATGACTGATGGAGGGACCAGGTTAGTAATGACTGATGGAGGGACCAGGTTAGTAATGACTGATGGAGGGACTAGGTTAGTAATGACTGATGGAGGGACCAGGTTAGTAATGACTGGTGGAGGGACCAGGTTAGTAATGACTGATGGAGGGACCAGGTTAGTAATGACTGATACAGACTGATGGAGGAACCAGGTTAGTAATGACTGATGGAGGGACCAGGTTAGTAATGACTGATGGAGGGACCAGGTTAGTAATGACTGATGGAGGGACCAGGTTAGTAATGACTGATACAGACTGATGGAGGGACCAGGTTAATAATGACTGATGGAGGGACCAGGTTAGTAATGACTGATGGAGGGACCAGGTTAGTAATGACTGATGGAGGGACCAGGTTAGTAATGACTGATGGAGGGACCAGGTTAGTAATGACTGATGGAGGGACCAGGTTAGTAATGACTGATACAGACTGATGGAGGGACCAGGTTAATAATGACTGATGGAGGGACCAGGTTAGTAATGACTGATGGAGGGACCATGTTAGTAATGACTGATGGAGGAACCAGGTTAGTAATGACTGATGGAGGGACCAGGTTAGTAATGACTGATGGAGGGACCAGGTTAGTAATGACTGATGGAGGGACCAGGTTAGTAATGACTGATGGAGGGACCAGGTTAGTAATGACTGATACAGACTGATGGAGGGACCAGGTTAATACTGACTGATGGAGGGACCAGGTTAGTAATGACTGATGGAGGGACCAGGTTAGTAATGACTGATGGAGGGACCAGGTTAGTAATGACTGATGGACGGACCAGGTTAGTAATGACTGATGGAGGGACCAGGTTAGTAATGACTGATGGAGGGACCAGGTTAGTAATGACTGATGGAGGGACCAGGTTAGTAATGACTGATGGAGGGACCAGGTTAGTAATGACTGATACAGACTGATGGAGGGACCAGGTTAGTAATGACTGATGGAGGGACCAGGTTAGTAATGACTGATGGAGGGACCAGGTTAGTAATGACTGATGGAGGGACCAGGTTAGTAATGACTGATGGAGGGACCAGGTTAGTAATGACTGATGGAGGGACCAGGTTAGTAATGACTGATGGACGGACCAGGTTTGTAATGACTGATAGAGGGACCAGGTTAGTAATGACTGATACAGACTGATGGAGGGACCAGGTTAGTAATGACTGATGGAGGGACCAGGTTAGTAATGACTGATGGAGGGACCAGGTTAGTAATGACTGATACAGACTGATGGAGGGACCAGGTTAGTAATGACTGATGGAGGGACCAGGTTAGTAATGACTGATGGAGGAACCAGGTTAGTAATGACTGATGGAGGGACCAGGTTAGTAATGACTGATGGAGGGACCAGGTTAGTAATGACTGATGGAGGGACCAGGTTAGTAATGACTGATGGAGGGACCAGGTTAGTAATGACTGATGCATGGACCAGGTTAGTAATGACTGATGGAGGGACCAGGTTAGTAATGACTGATGGAGGGACCAGGTTAGTAATGACTGATGGAGGGACCAGGTTAGTAATGACTGATGGAGGGACCAGGTTAGTAATGACTGATGGAGGGACCAGGTTAGTAATGACTGATGGAGGGACCAGGTTAGTAATGACTGATGGAGGGACCAGGTTAGTAATGACTTATGGAGGGACCAGGTTAGTAATGACTGATACAGACTGATGGAGGGACCAGGTTAGTAATGACTGATGGAGGAACCAGGTTAGTAATGACTGATGGAGGGACCAGGTTAGTAATGACTGATGGAGGGACCAGGTTAGTAATGACTGATGGAGAGACCAGGTTAGTAATGACTGATGGAGGGACCAGGTTAGTAATGACTGATGGAGGGACCAGGTTAGTAATGACTGATGGAGGGACCAGGTTAGTAATGACTGATGGAGGGACCAGGTTAGTAATGACTGATACAGACTGATGGAGGGACCAGGTTAGTAATGACTGATGGAGGGACCAGGTTAGTAATGACTGATGGAGGGACCAGGTTAGTAATGACTGATACAGACTGATGGAGGGACCAGGTTAGTAATGACTGATGGAGGGACCAAGTTAGTAATGACTGATGGAGGAACCAGGTTAGTAATGACTGATGGAGGGACCAGGTTAGTAATGACTGATGGAGGGACCAGGTTAGTAATGACTGATGGAGGGACCAGGTTAGTAATGACTGATGGAGGGACCTGTTTAGTAATGACTGATGGAAGGACCAGGTTAGTAATGACTGATGGAGGGACCAGGTTAGTAATGACTGATGGAGGGACCAGGTTAGTAATGACTGATGGAGGATCCAGGTTAGTAATGACTGATGGAGGGACCAGGTTAGTAATGACTGATGGAGGGACCAGGTTTGTAATGACTGATACAGACTGATGGAGGGACCAGGTTAGTAATGACTGATGGAGGGACCAGGTTAGTAATGACTGATGGAGGGACCAGGTTAGTAATGACTGATACAGACTGATGGAGGAACCAGGTTAGTAATGACTGATGGAGGGACCAGGTTAGTAATGACTGAATGAGGGACCAGGTTAATAATGACTGATGGAGGGACCAGGTTAATAATGACTGATGGAGGGACCAGGTTAGTAATGACTGATGGAGGGACCAGGTTAGTAATGACTGATGGAGGGACCAGGTTAGTAATGACTGATGGAGGGACCAGGTTAGTAATGACTGATACAGACTGATGGAGGGACCAGGTTAATAATGACTGATGGAGGGACCAGGTTAGTAATGACTGATGGAGGGACCAGGTTAGTAATGACTGATGGAGGGACCAGGTTAGTAATGACTGATAGAGGGACCAGGTTAGTAATGACTGATGGAGGGACCAGGTTAGTAATGACTGATGGAAGGACCAGGTTAGTAATGACTGATACAGACTGATGGAGGGACCAGGTTAATAATGACTGATGGAGGGACCAGGTTAGTAATGACTGATGGAGGGACCAGGTTAGTAATGACTGATGGAGGAACCAGGTTAGTAATGACTGATGGAGGGACCAGGTTAGTAATGACTGATGGAGGGACCAGGTTAGTAATGACTGATGGAGGGACCAGGTTAGTAATGACTGATGGAGGGACCAGGTTAGTAATGACTGATGGAGGGACCAGGTTAGTAATGACTGATACAGACTGATGGAGGGACCAGGTTAGTAATGACTGATGGAGGGACCAGGTTAGTAATGACTAATGGAGAGACCAGGTTAGTAATGACTGATACAGACTGATGGAGGGACCAGGTTAGTAATGACTGATGGAGGGACCAGGTTAGTAATGACTGATGGAGGGACCAGGTTAGTAATGACTGATGGAGGGACCAGGTTAGTAATGACTGATGGAGGGACCAGGTTAGTAATGACTGATGGAGGGACCAGGTTAGTAATGACTGATGGAGGGACCAGGTTAGTAATGACTGATGGAGGGACCAGGTTAGTAATGACTGATACAGACTGATGGAGGGACCAGGTTAGTAATGACTGATGGAGGGACCAGGTTAGTAATGACTGATGGAGGGACCAGGTTAGTAATGACTGATGGAGGGACCAGGTTAATAATGACTGATGGAGGGACCAGGTTAGTAATGACTGATGGAGGGACCAGGTTAGTAATGACTGATGGAGGGACCAGGTTAGTTATGACTGATACAGACTGATGGAGGGACCAGGTTAGTAATGACTGATGGAGCGACCAGGCTAGTAATGACTGATACAGACTGATGGAGAGACCAGGTTAGTAATGACTGATGGAGGAACCAGGTTAGTAATGACTGATGGAGGGACCAGGTTAGTAATGACTGATGGAGGGACCAGGTTAGTAATGACTGATGGAGGTACCAGGTTAATAATGACTGATGGAGGGACCAGGTCGGTAATGACTGATGGAGGGACCAGGTTAGTAATGACTGATGGAGGGACCAGGTTAGTAATGCCTGATGGAGGGACCAGGTTAGTAATGACTGATGGAGAGACCAGGTTAGTACTGACTGATGGAGGGACCAGGTTAGTAATGACTGATGGAGGGACCAGGTTAGTAATGACTGATACAGACTGATGGAGGGACCAGGTTAGTAATGACTGATGGAGCGACCAGGTTAGTAATGACTGATACAGACTGATGGAGAGACCAGGTTAGTAATGACTGATGGAGGAACCAGGTTAGTAATGACTGATGGAGGGACCAGGTTAGTAATGACTGATGGAGGGACCAGGTTAGTAATGACTGATGGAGGTACCAGGTTAATAATGACTGATGGAGGGACCAGGTCGGTAATGACTGATGGAGGGACCAGGTTAGTAATGACTGATGGAGGGACCAGGTTAGTAATGCCTGATGGAGGGACCAGGTTAGTAATGACTGATGGAGGGACCAGGTTAGTAATGACTGATGGAGGGACCAGGTTAATAATGACTGATGGAGGGACCAGGTTAGTAATGACTGATGGAGGGACCAGGTTAGTAATGACTGATACAGACTGATGGAGGGACCAGGTTAGTAATGACTGATGGAGCGACCAGGTTAGTAATGACTGATACAGACTGATGGAGAGACCAGGTTAGTAATGACTGATGGAGGAACCAGGTTAGTAATGACTGATGGAGGGACCAGGTTAGTAATGACTGATGGAGGGACCAGGTTAGTAATGACTGATGGAGGTACCAGGTTAATAATGACTGATGGAGGGACCAGGTCGGTAATGACTGATGGAGGGACCAGGTTAGTAATAACTGATTAAGGGACCAGGTTAGTAATGCCTGATGGAGGGACCAGGTTAGTAATGACTGATGGAGAGACCAGGTTAGTACTGACTGATGGAGGGACCAGGTTAGTAATGACTGATACAGACTGATGGAGCGACCAGGTTAGTAATGACTGATGGAGCGACCAGGTTAGTAATGACTGATGGAGCGACCAGGTTACCTCTCCTCATCTCCTCTCCACCTCCCCCCAGCCCCTCTCAGCCTCCCCTCAGCCCCTCTCAGCCTCTCCTCAACCCCTCTCCACCTCTCCTCAGCCCTTCTCCACCTCTGCTCAGCCCTTCTCCTTCTCTCCTCAGCCCCTCTCAGCCTCTCCTCACCCCCTCTCCACCTCTCCTCAGACCCTCTCAGCCTCCCCCAGCCCCTCTCAGCCTCCCCTCAGCCCCTCTCAGCCTCTCCTCACCCCCTCTCAGCCTTTCCTCATCCCCTCTTCACCTCTCCCCAGCCCCTCTCAGCCTCTCCTCACCCCCTCTCCACCTCTCCTCAGACCCTCTCCGCCTCTCCTCAGCCCCTCTCCACCTCTCCTCAGCCCCTCTCCACCTCTTCTCAGCTCCTCCCAATCTCTCCTCAGTCCCTATCAGCCTTTCCTCAGCCCCTCTCAGCTTCTCCTCAGCTCCTCTCTATCTCTCCTCGCTCCCTCTCATCCTCTCTTAACCGCTAGACTACCTTACCTCATGTCTGTCATGTCTCTCATGTCTCTAGTTACGCAAGGAGATAATCACCCTGCACATATTTAGTCATTTGCTGGAGTGTCAGGAAGATGTTGCTGCAGCACAGCTGATCCGCTGGGGGATCAAGTCCGAGCTGGGATGACGCTGTGCAGTGAGATCGGGTTGACGAGCAGTGATTGGAATGACGTTGGATGATGCTGCTATTACTGTCTCTCACCAATTAAATTAATAACAGATGTTGTTTGTTTTTTTAGATGTCATTTAAGAATCAATTTGATAATTGATGTATTGGGGGTTTTGATGGGATTCTATTGATTATCCAAGAGGTTATGTGATTGAAGTCATGTCATATTTAATGCACTTGGGGCCTTGCAGATCAATTCCTTTTGAAAAGTGGTTCAGTCATCCATTCAGCGTGATGCAGAGCATTACAACGGCTTGGGACATTTATAGAAACGTGTCACACGAGGGACCAGGTCAATAATGACTGATAGGGACCAGGTCAATAATGACTGATAGGGACCAGGTCAATAATGACTGATAGGGACCTATAGGTTATGTGTATTGAAGTCATCCATTCAGCGTGATGCAGAGCATTACAACGGCGTGAGACATTTATAGAAACGTGTCACGTAATTTTATCTTCCATTTTGACTCCACTTAATGTTCACAAGGCATTGTTAAATGGCACCCTATTCCCTACGTAGTGCACTACTTTTGACCAAGGCCCATAGGGCTCTATAGGGAATAAGGGTGTCAGTTGAGACACATACAATAAGTCCTGTTGGCCACAACGGCATGTGACAGGGACACGGACGCTTTAAAAGACGGATGGTGTTGTTTATGAAACTACAGGTCTGGAATCAGCTAACACTGTATACTGGCTGGTCTGGAATCAGCTAACACTGTATACTGTCTGGTCTGGAATCAGCTAACACTTTATACTGGCTGGTCTGGAATCAGCTAACACTTTATACTGGCTGGTCTGGAATCAGCTAACACTTTATACTGGCTGGTCTGGAATCAGCTAACACTTTATACTGGCTGGTCTGGAATCAGCTAACACTTTATACTGGCTGGTCTGGAATCAGCTAACACTTTATACTGGCTGGTCTGGAATCAGCTAACACTGTATACTGGCTGGTCTGGAATCAGCTAACACTGTATACTGGCTGGTCTGGAATCAGCTAACACTGTATACTGTCTGGTCTGGAATCAGCTAACACTTTATACTGGCTGGTCTGGAATCAGCTAACACTGTATACTGGCTGGTCTGGAATCAGCTAACACTTTATACTGGCTGGTCTGGAATCAGCTAACACTTTATACTGGCTGGTCTGGAATCAGCTAACACTTTATACTGGCTGGTCTGGAATCAGCTAACACTTTATACTGGCTGGTCTGGAATCAGCTAACACTTTATACTGGCTGGTCTGGAATCAGCTAACACTGTATACTGGCTGGTCTGGAATCAGCTAACACTGTATACTGGCTGGTCTGGAATCAGCTAACACTGTATACTGCTGGTCACACTGAGCAATTACTACAGGTCTGGAATCAGCTAACACTTTATACTGGCTGGTCACACTGAGCAATTGCTACAGGTCTGGAATCAGCTAACACTTTATACTGGCTGGTCACACTGAGCAATTACTACAGGTCTGGAATCAGCTAACACTTTATACTGGCTGGTCACACTGAGCAATTACTACAGGTCTGGAATCAGCTAACACTGTATACTGGCTGGTCTGGAATCAGCTAACACTGTATACTGGCTGGTCTGGAATCAGCTAACACTGTATACTGGCTGGTCTGGAATCAGCTAACACTGTATACTGCTGGTCACACTGAGCAATTACTACAGGTCTGGAATCAGCTAACACTTTATACTGGCTGGTCACACTGAGCAATTGCTACAGGTCTGGAATCAGCTAACACTTTATACTGGCTGGTCACACTGAGCAATTACTACAGGTCTGGAATCAGCTAACACTGTATACTGGCTGGTCTGGAATCAGCTAACACTGTATACTGGCTGGTCTGGAATCAGCTAACGCTTTATACTGGCTGGTCTGGAATCAGCTAACACTTTATACTGGCTGGTCTGGAATCAGCTAACACTGTATACTGGCTGGTCTGGAATCAGCTAACACTTTATACTGGCTGGTCTGGAATCAGCTAACACTTTATACTGGCTGGTCTGGAATCAGCTAACACTTTATACTGGCTGGTCTGGAATCAGCTAACACTGTATACTGCTGGTCACACTGAGCAATTACTACAGGTCTGGAATCAGCTAACACTTTATACTGGCTGGTCACACTGAGCAATTACTACAGGTTTGGAATCAGCTAACACTTTATACTGGCTGGTCACACTGAGCAATTACTACAGGTCTGGAATCAGCTAACACTGTATACTGGCTGGTCACACTGAGCAATTACTACAGGTCTGGAATCAGCTAACACTGTATACTGGCTGGTCTGGAATCAGCTAACACTGTATACTGGCTGGTCTGGAATCAGCTAACACTTTATACTGGCTGGTCTGGAATCAGCTAACACTTTATACTGGCTGGTCTGGAATCAGCTAACACTGTATACTGGCTGGTCTGGAATCAGCTAACACTTTATACTGGCTGGTCTGGAATCAGCTAACACTTTATACTGGCTGGTCTGGAATCAGCTAACACTTTATACTGGCTGGTCTGGAATCAGCTAACACTGTATACTGCTGGTCACACTGAGCAATTACTACAGGTCTGGAATCAGCTAACACTTTATACTGGCTGGTCACACTGAGCAATTACTACAGGTTTGGAATCAGCTAACACTTTATACTGGCTGGTCACACTGAGCAATTACTACAGGTCTGGAATCAGCTAACACTGTATACTGGCTGGTCACACTGAGCAATTACTACAGGTCTGGAATCAGCTAACACTGTATTCATTAGGAATGACTGCTGGATACACACACACATGGATGACTGTGCTATGGAACGGTGATGAAGGAGGAGAGCAGAGCAGAGCAGGCCACAGTCAGAAACAGTAGGCTCCTTTTAGAGCAGAGCAGAGCAGGCCACAGTCAGAAACAGTAGACTCCTTTTTGAGCAGAGCAGAGCAGGCCACAGTCAGAAACAGTAGACTCCTTTTAGAGTAGAGCAGAGCAGGCCACAGTCAGAAACAGTAGGCTCCTTTTAGAGCAGAGCAGGCCACAGTCAGAAACAGTAGGCTACTTTTAGAGTAGAGCAGAGCAGTCCACAGTCAGAAACAGTAGGCTCCTTTTAGAGCAGAGTAGAGCAGGCCACAGTCAGAAACAGTAGGCTCCTTTTAGAGCAGAGCAGGCCACAGTCAGAAACAGTAGGCTCCTTTTAGAGCAGAGCAGAGCAGAGCAGGCCACAGTCAGAAACAGTAGACTCCTTTTTGAGCAGAGCAGAGCAGGCCACAGTCAGAAACAGTAGACTCCTTTTAGAGCAGAGCAGAGCAGAGCAGGCCACAGTCAGAAACAGTAGACTCCTTTTTGAGCAGAGCAGAGCAGGCCACAGTCAGAAACAGTAGACTCCTTTTAGAGTAGAGCAGAGCAGGCCACAGTCAGAAACAGTAGGCTCCTTTTAGAGCAGAGCAGGCCACAGTCAGAAACAGTAGGCTACTTTTAGAGTAGAGCAGATCAGGCCACAGTCAGAAACAGTAGGCTCCTTTTAGAGTAGAGCAGAGCAGGCCACAGTCAGAAACAGTAGACTCATTTTAGAGCAGAGCAGAGCAGGCCATAGTCAGAAACAGTAGGCTCCTTTTAGAGCAGAGCAGAGCAGGCCACAGTCAGAAAAGGTAGGAACCTTTTAGAGCAGAGCAGAGCAGGCCACAGTCAGAAAAGGTAGACTCCTTTCAGAGCAGATCAGGCCACAGTCAGAAACAGTAGGCTCCTTTTAGAGCAGAGCAGGCCACAGTCAGAAACAGTAGGCTCCTTTTAGAGCAGAGCAGAGCAGGCCACAGTCAGAAAAGGTAGGAACCTTTTAGAGCAGAGCAGAGCAGGCCACAGTCAGAAAAGGTAGACTCCTTTCAGAGCAGATCAGGCCACAGTCAGAAACAGTAGGCTCCTTTTAGAGCAGAGCAGGCCACAGTCAGAAACAGTAGGCTCCTTTTAGAGCAGAGCAGAGCAGGCCACAGTCAGAAACAGTAGACTCCTTTTAGAGTAGAGCAGAGCAGGCCACAGCCAGAAACAGTAGGCTCCTTTTAGAGTAGAGCAGAGCAGGCCACAGTCAGAAACAGTAGACTCCTTTTAGAGCAGAGCAGAGCAGGCCACAGTCAGAAACAGTAGGCTCCTTTTAGAGCAGAGCAGAGCAGGCCACAGTCAGAAACAGTAGGCTCCTTTTAGAGCAGAGCAGAGCAGGCCACAGTCAGAAAAGGTAGGAACATTTTAGAGCAGAGCAGAGCAGGCCACAGTCAGAAACAGTAGGCTCCTTTTAGAGTAGAGCAGAGCAGGCCACAGTCAGAAACAGTAGACTCCTTTTAGAGCAGAGCAGAGCAGGCCACAGTCAGAAACAGTAGGCTCCTTTTAGAGCAGAGCAGAGCAGGCCACAGACAGAAACAGTAGGCTCCATTCTAAGTCATGGCTTCTGTCCTGTGTAGGCATTGTCCAGGATTGCAGTGATGTGGACTATTCTGTAGTAGTGAATGTTGGAAGAGCAATGACTGATGTTAATTCATCACTAATGTGCTATTTGTGTTGAATTAACTCTCCTTTCCATTTATTTCATGCCAATACAGAAATTCATGATGAAGGTAAGTTCATTAACGTCTGCTGCTCCCCCTTCTGTCACTGTGTGTCTGAGGTTCTGGTCCCTTCTGCCACTGTGTGTCTGATCTCCTAGCTCCTTCTGTCACTGTGTCTGAGCTCCTAGCTCCTTCTGTCACTGTGTGTCTGATCTCCTAGCTCCTTCTGTCACTGTGTCTGAGCTCCTAGCTCCTTCTGTCACTGTGTGTCTGATCTCCTAGCTCCTTCTGTCACTGTGTCTGATCTCCTAGCTCCTTCTGTCACTGTGTCTGATCTCCTAGCTCCTTCTGCCACTGTGTGTCTGATCTCCTAGCTCCTTCTGTCACTGTGTCTGATCTCCTAGCTCCTTCTGTCACTGTGTCTGATCTCCTAGCTCCTTCTGCCACTGTGTGTCTGATCTCCTAGCTCCTTCTGCCACTGTGTCTGATCTCCTGGTTCCTTCTGTCACTGTGTGCCTGAGCTCCTAGCTCCTTCTGCCACTGTGTGCCTGAGCTCCTAGCTCCTTCTGCCACTTTGTGCCTGAGCTCCTAGCTCCTCATCTCTACAAAAACCCTATTATCCCAACAGTATCTTCCTAATCACACACAGCTGTACCTGACACCACACACACACTTTCCCACCCTCCCCCAGTCTCATGGACAGTCAGCTGTGTGGTAGGATGGATGGAGTTTGACATGTGGAATGGATGGAAACAGAGAAGCAGCCTGTCTCTGTCAGACTAACCAGGCTAGGGGAAACACCTGTGTGTGTGTGTGTGTGTGTGTGTGTGTGTGTGTGTGTGTGTGTGTGTGTGTGTGTGTGTGTGTGTGTGTGTGTGTGTGTGTGTGTGTGTGTGTGTGTGTGTGTGCGTGCGTGTGTGTGTGTGTGTGTGTGTGCGTGCGTGCGTGGGCGGTGTTAGTAGGCGTGCGTGCATGTTTGTGTCAGACTGACTAGGAGGGAGGGGCTGTTGTTAGATGAAGACATGCTAGCCAGGGTACTGTAGGAGGGAGGGGCTGTTAGATGAAGACATGCTAGCCAGGGTACTGTAGGAGGGAGGGGCTGTTAGATGAAGACATGCTAGTCTAGCCAGGGTACTGTAGGAGGGAGGGGCTGTTAGATGAAGACATGCTAGCCTAGCCAGGGTACTGTAGGAGGGAGGGGCTGTTAGATGAAGACATGCTAGCCTAGCCAGGGTACTGTAGGAGGGAGGGGCTGTTAGATGAAGACATGCTAGCCTAGTCAGGGTACTGTAGGAGGGAGGGGCTGTTAGATGAAGACATGCTAGCCTAGCCAGGGTACTGTAGGAGGGAGGGGCTGTTAGATGAAGACATGCTAGCCTAGCCAGGGTACTGTAGGAGGGAGGGGCTGTTAGATGAAGACATGCTAGCCTAGCCAGGGTACTGTAGGAGGGAGGGGCTGTTAGATGAAGACATGCTAGCCTAGTCAGGGTACTGTAGGAGGGAGGGGCTGTTAGATGAAGACATACTAGCCAGAGTACTGTAGGAGGGAGGGGCTGTTAGATGAAGACATGCTAGCCTAGCCAGAGTACTGTAGGAGGGAGGGGCTGTTAGATGAAGACATGCTAGCCTAGCCAGGGTACTATAGGAGGGAGGGGCTGTTAGATGTAGACATGCTAGCCTAGCCAGGGTACTATAGGAGGGAGGGGCTATTAGATGTAGACATGCTAGCCTAGCCAGGGTACTGTAGGAGGGAGGGGCTGTTAGATGAATACATGCTAGCCAGGGTACTGTAGGAGGGAGGGGCTGTTAGATGAAGACATGCTAGCCTAGCCAGGGTACTGTAGGAGGGAGGGGCTGTTAGATGAAGACATGCTAGTCTAGCCAGGGTACTGTAGGAGGGAGGAGCTGTTGTTAGATGTAGACATGCTATCCTAGCCAGGGTACTGTAGGAGGGAGGGGCTGTTAGATGAAGACATGCTAGCCTAGCCAGGGTACTGTAGGAGGGAGGGGCTGTTAGATGAAGACATGCTAGCCTAGCCAGGGTACTGTAGGAGGGAGGGGCTGTTAGATGAAGACATGCTAGCCTAGCCAGGGTACTGTAGGAGGGAGGGGCTGTTAGATAAAGACATGCTAGCCTAGCCAGGGTACTGTAGTAGGGAGGGGCTGTTAGATGAAGACATGCTAGCCTAGCCAGGGTACTGTAGGAGGGAGGGGCTGTTAGATGAAGACATGCTAGCCAGGGTACTGTAGGAGGGAGGGGCTGTTAGATGAAGACATGCTAGCCAGGGTACTGTAGGAGGGAGGGGCTGTTAGATGAAGACATGCTAGCCTAGCCAGGGTACTGGGTACTGTATAGGGCTATTTGACCACTTTTTTGGTTACTACATGATTCCATATGTGTTATTTCGTAGTTTTGATGTCTTCACTATTATTCTACAATGTAGAAAATAGTAAAAAATAAAGAAAAACCCTTGAATGAGTAGGTGTTCTAAAACCCTGGAATGAGTAGGTGTTCTAGAACCCTGGAATGAGTAGGTGTTCTAGAACCCTGGAATGAGTAGGTGTTCTAAAACCCTGGAATGAGTAGGTGTTCTAAAACCCTGGAATGAGTAGGTGTTCTAGAACCCTGGAATGAGTAGGTGTTCTAGAACCCTGGAATTACTAGGTGTTCTAAAACCCTGGAATGAGTAGGTGTTCTAGAACCCTGGAATGAGTAGGTGTTCTAAAACCCTGGAATTACTAGGTGTTCTAAAACCCTGGAATGAGTAGGTGTTCTAGAACCCTGGAATGAGTAGGTGTGTCCAAACTGTTGACTGGGACTGTATATATACAGTGCCTTCGGAGAGTATTCAGACCCCTTGACTTGTTTCTACATTTTGTTATGTTACAGCCTTGTTCTAAAATTGATTCAATTGTTTTTTCCCCTCAACAATCTACACACAATACCCCATACTGACAAAGCAAAAACAGGTTTATAGAAATGTTAGCTAATTAATTAAAAATAAAAACAGAATTTTCACATTTACATAAGTATTCAGACCCTCACTCAGTACTTTGTTGAAGCACCTTTGGCAGCGATTACAGCCTTGAGTCTTCTTGGATATGATGCTGCAAGCTTGGCACACCTGTATTTGGGGAGTTTCTCCCATTCTTCTCTGCAGATCCTCTCAAGCTCTGTCAGGTTAGATGGGGAGTTTTGGTGCACAGCTATTTTCAGGTCTCTCCAGAGATGTTCGATCGGGTTTGTCCAGTCTCTGGCTGGGCCACTCAAGGACATTCAGAGACTCGTCACGAAGCCACTCCTGCGTTGTCTTGGCTGTGTGCTTAGTGTTGTTATCCTTTTGGATGGCCCCAGTCTCAAATCAAATCAAATCAAATGTTATTTGTCACATACACATGGTTGCAGATCTTAATGTGAGTGTAGCGAAATGTCTGAGGTCCTGAGTGCTCTGGAGCAGGTTTTCATCAAGGATTTCGCTGTACTTTGCTCCGTTCATCTTTTCCTTGATCCTGACTATTCTCCCAGTCCCTGACACTGAAAAACATCCCCACAGCATGATGCTGCCACCATGCTTCCCCGTAGAGATGGTTTCCTCCAGACGTGAAGCTTGGCATTCAGGCCAAAGATTTCAATCTTGGTTTCATCAGAACAGATAATCTTGTTTCCCATGGTCTGAGAGTCCTTTGGTGCCTTTTGTCAAACTCCAAGCTGGCTGTCATGTTCCTTTCACTGAGGAGTGGCTTCTGTCTGGCCTCTCTACCATAAAGGCCTGATTGGTGGAGTGCTACAGAGATGATTGTCCTTCTGGAAGAAGCTCCCATCTCCACAGAGGAACTCTAGAGCTCTGTCAGAGTGACCATCAGGTTCTTGTTCACCTCCCTGTCAAAGGCCCTTCTCCCACAGTCTGTCAACTGTGGGACCTTATATAGACTGTTGTGTGCCTTTCGAAATCATGTCTAATCAATTGAATTTACCACAGTCGGACACCAATCAAGCTGTAAAACATCTAGAGGATGATCGATGGAAACAGGATGAATCTGAGCTCAATTTGGAGTCTCATAGAAAAGGGTCTGAATACTTATGTAAATAAGGTCTCTGTTTTTTTTATACGTTTGCAAACGTTTCTAAAAACCTGTTTTCACTTTGTCATTATGGGGTATTGTGATGTCATTATGGGGTATTGTGATGTCATTATGGGGTATTGTGATGTCATTATGGGGTATTGTGTGTAAATTGCTAAGGTGAAAACAAATATTTAATCCATTTGAGAATAAGGCTGTTACGTAACAAAATGTGGAAGAAGTCAAGGAGTCTGAATACTTTCCAAAGGCCCTGTAGGTAGGAGGAAAGCGACAAGGCAACAGGATAGATAATAAACAGTAGCAGCAGCGTATGTAATGAGTCAAAAATAGTTATTTTTGCTATTGTGTTAACTTTTTAATTACTTTTTTGAGTAATCAAATCAAATCAAATCAAATCGAATCAAATTTTATTTGTCACATACACATGGTTAGCAGATGTTAATGCGAGTGTAGCGAAATGCTTGTGCTTCTAGTTCCGACAATGCAGTAATAACAAGTAATCTAACTAACAATTCCAAAACTACTGTCTTGTACACAGTGTAAGGGGATAAAGAATATGTACATAAGGATATATGAATGAGTGATGGTACAGAGCAGCATAGGCAAGATACAGTAGATGGTATCGGGTACAGTATGTACAAATGAGATGAGTATGTAAACAAAGTGGCATAGTATAGTATAAAGTGGCTAGTGATACATGTATTACATAAGGATACCGTCGATGATATAGAGTACAGTATATACGTATGCGTATGAGATGAATAATGTAGGGTAAGTAACATTTATATAAGGTAGCATTGTTTAAAGTGGCTAGTGATATATTTACATCATTTCCCATCAATTCCCATTATTAAAGTGGCTGGAGTTGAGTCAGTGTCAGTGTGTTGGCAGCAGCCACTCAGTGTTAGTGGTGGCTGTTTAACAGTCTGATGGCCTTGAGATAGAAGCTGTTTTTCAGTCTCTCGGTCCCAGCTTTGATGCACCTGTACTGACCTCGCCTTCTGGATGATAGCGGGGTGAACAGGCAGTGGCTCGGGTGGTTGATGTCCTTGATGATCTTTATGGCCTTCCTGTGACATCGGGTGGTGTAGGTGTCCTGGAGGGCAGGTAGTTTGCCCCCGGTGATGCGTTGTGCAGACCTCACTACCCTCTGGAGAGCCTTACGGTTGAGGGCGGTGCAGTTGCCATACCAGGCGGTGATACAGCCCGCCAGGATGCTCTCGATTGTGCATCTGTAGAAGTTTGTGAGTGCTTTTGGTGACAAGCCGAATTTCTTCAGCCTCCTGAGGTTGAAGAGGCGCTGCTGCGCCTTCTTCACGATGCTGTCTGTGTGAGTGGACCAATTCAGTTTGTCTGTGATGTGTATGCCGAGGAACTTAAAACTTGCTACCCTCTCCACTACTGTTCCATCGATGTGGATAGGGGGGTGTTCCCTCTGCTGTTTCCTGAAGTCCACAATCATCTCCTTAGTTTTGTTGACGTTGAGTGTGAGGTTGTTTTCCTGACACCACACTCCGAGGGCCCTCACCTCCTCCCTGTAGGCCGTCTCATCGTTGTTGGTAATCAAGCCTACCACTGTTGTGTCGTCCGCAAACTTGATGATTGAGTTGGAGGCGTGCGTGGCCACGCAGTCGTGGGTGAACAGGGAGTACAGGAGAGGGCTCAGAACGCAACCTTGTGGGGCCCCAGTGTTGAGGATCAGCGGGGAGGAGATGTTGTTGCCTACCCTCACCACCTGGGGGCGGCCCGTCAGGAAGTCCAGTACCCAGTTGCACAGGGCGGGGTCGAGACCCAGGGTCTCGAGCTTGATGACGAGCTTGGAGGGTACTATGGTGTTGAATGCCGAGCTGTAGTCGATGAACAGCATTCTCACATAGGTATTCCTCTTGTCCAGATGGGTTAGGGCAGTGTGCAGTGTGGTTGAGATTGCATCGTCTGTGGACCTATTTGGGCGGTAAGCAAATTGGAGTGGGTCTAGGGTGTCAGGTAGGGTGGAGGTGATATGGTCCTTGACTAGTCTCTCAAAGCACTTCATGATGACGGATGTGAGTGCTACGGGGCGGTAGTCATTTAGCTCAGTTACCTTAGCTTTCTTGGGAACAGGAACAATGGTGGCCCTCTTGAAGCATGTGGGAACAGCAGACTGGTATAGGGATTGATTGAATATGTCCGTAAACACACCGGCCAGCTGGTCTGCGCATGCTCTGAGGGCGCGGCTGGGGATGCCATCTGGGCCTGCAGCCTTGCGAGGGTTAACACGTTTAAATGTCTTACTCACCTCGGCTGCAGTGAAGGAGAGACCGCATGTTTTCGTTGCAGGCCGTGTCAGTGGCACTGTATTGTCCTCAA
>NW_027258875.1:0-49880 GCF_045791955.1 Oncorhynchus clarkii lewisi | reverse complement strand
GAAATCTCATCACTGAATCTCTCGCTCCGTACTCAAGACCTCTATCTGCAAACCATGACGGTACCCGTAGGTACCATCTGGAGGAAGTCTACAGCGTGACCATCCATCCAAGCAACCGGAGCCCTGTACTCACAGGAGTGAAGACGATATGTTTCAGACCTTGCCTCCATCATGTGTCCCTCAGTCTTCTCCTCCTGGCCATTCGGCACTGAATAATATGGCGCCTCTTGGCCAACAAAGCCAAAGCTCGGCTTCTCCTCTTGGCCTTTTGGCCCCACAGGATGAAGCCAACCCTCTCTGCCTGCTTGACGCGGAATACCTTGACAAACACGTCAAGAATTTCCCCACCTTTGACCCCGTTCCAGGTCAGCCAAACGATACTGAGACGTTCCTAGCTGACAGAGGACGCGTTGGGTAGCTACCCGAACGCTACGGGTTCTGACAGGGTTTACCTGTTGAAGAGAACGTCGACAAGGTTAATTCGCCTACAACAGCAACACGTGCTAAATGACTATGCTAAACTTGCCACAGCTTTGAAATTTGAATTCAGTGGTTCTGCGACTCGCAAACACGATAGCTCACTGGCGAACACGGTCAAACAAGCTCGGAACAAACACCCACAAGCGTACTATCATAGTCTTCATTCAGCTTATTTTGGCACTGAAACAGGCATGGAAGACCTGTTACCATTTAAACAAATGTTTCTGTCGAATATGTACCCACCTTCATTACCTACTTGGGCCCTGCAGCCCACGTTGGCTTGACCATCTTAAAACTCAGAGAGCTTGCAAGCACAGCTTTTGAGGCATCAAAAGCTCGCAAACGCTAAGAGCCCTGACCACTCGGTTTTGAAGTTTGACCAGGAGCACTCACTCCAGTTAGAGGATTATCAGGTATTGGAGTGCTGAGAGATGACGCACAGCAACGGTTTCCACCACAAATCCAATAACCACCGCGGTCGACTGTAAAGTACGTCGCCATCAAAACGACTACCGCTACAATCGACCTGTTCGCTACGTTCCTGCCCCCAACCCACAGTGTCAGAGCCATCAAAACGACTACCGCTATAATCGACCTGTTCGCTACGTTCCTGCCCCCAACCCACAGTGTCAGAGCCATCAAAACGACTACCGCTATAATCGACCTGTTCGCTACGCTCCTGCCCCCAACCCACAGTGTCAGAGCCATCAAAACGACTACCGCTATAATCGACCTGTTCGCTACGTTCCTGCCCCCAACCCACAGTGTCAGAGCCATCAAAACGACTACCGCTATAATCGACCTGTTCGCTACGTTCCTGCCCCCAACCCACACAAAGTGTCAGAGCACAAGGGTAACAAAGGGTTGAAGGACGATCAAAACGTAGACCAATGTTCTCCAGAAGTTCCACTACGTGAAGAACTAAAGCGAGAAACATTTGAGAAAAGGGTAAAAGATAAGTCACAAGGATTAGACGGGGAATTACCAGACACCAGGTCCGTAGGAAATAACACCCATAGCAGGGACGTTAAAATTCAAATCTCTCCCGCTCTCACTCGAGACCCTATCCAGGGCCCACTTGATCAAGAAACAAGACTCTGTTACAAAGGTTGCGAAGAAAAAGGTCAAACACTTTGTTAAAGCCAAGCCCACTCAAAATCTGAAAAGTCGATCTGCTTCCACCTTGAACAGAAATGACACATCACGTCTGTGCGAACGACCCCTCCACTTTGTGGGGAATATGTCCACTAATCACGAATCTAAACGGCCTGGAGGACTGCTTAACTTGTCATGCGCTAATTGATTCAGGCGCGACGATATCACTCATCTCTCAAACATTGTTCGATGATTTCAAAAGAGCTTTGAAGCCAGCTAAACGTTGGTTAAAAGTGGAACGATGCGACACTACACTTCGAGGGGTCACTCAGACTACCTCGCCTCTCACTTTGAGAGTCATGCTGAAACTACACTTCAAGGACGTATCGCTCGTTCACCCTGTGTATGTTACCAGCCTCGAAACGGGTACCCCTGCTACTTGGAGCAGACTTGATGGATCGGTTACTCCCATTGATGGATTGGAAAACCAACCAGGTATGGTCACAGGCCACCGTGCCTTCTCCACTGACCACACTGTCCTCCCCTAACACTAGCTGCAACGCAGTCATTCACGAGGGGTATCTGTCAAAAGCACCCCTTGGGAAAAAGACGTTTAGAAACCTCTTGGGGCAGAATCCGATCCAAGGAGATATTACGATATCTCGACACATTCCATCAGCCAATCTGATTGACCATTCTTGTCCTGATGTCGAGCCAGCTGTCTCTGTGAAAGAGCAACTTCCCTCCTCCTTGCAGTCATGCAATACAGTAGTTGAGATGGAACTTCTCTTGCCCTTCGGACACTTCCGCAAACACGGCGGCCGTCTCAGCAAGAAAAACATTGATGCGCAGAGTATACTCTGCTTCCGATGATACACCTTCTGCTTTGTGGGGGACTGTCAACCCTTACAATGACACTAATGGCGTTAGTGCAGCAACTGACCCGATGACTCCCACTGGTGAAACACTTTGCAATATCACAGACCGATATCCTCGCCTCAGTTTGCAGGTACTGAAGAGGTTGCCACACGCGGACACGCCGAAAATTACCTGATGCGGTAATGAGAAATGTGTGTTTTGGTAAAGAGAGGCCCTTAGCCTCATCTGGAAGTAATAGGAGACAGACATTATGAGTCAGCAAACTATTCACCACATCACCTTAGCCCATTCATGCCTCCATGTTGGTAAGGTAATGGTTCTCTAAGTGTTGACCACATCACTAAAGCCCATTCATGCCTCCATATTGGTAAGGTAGTGGGTCTCTAAGTGTTGACCACATCAATAAAGTTTTTCTAAAATGTTAGCTTTGTCATTTCGGTATTGACAAGGTCAAGTGTCATAGGGAGGGTGTGAGAATAAGACCCTCATTCTGAACACATATAAGTGAAACATTTTAAATATCTTGTGCTCTTCTAATGAAAACTCCACTAGATGATGCATCATGGGGGAATAAAACTTTGTAAAAACAAATATTGGTAGTTCATAGGATCGTTCACAGGGTAGGTTTTCCCATAGGATCGTTCACAGGGTAGGTTTTCCCATAGGATCGTTCACAGGGTAGGTTTTCCCATAGGATCGTTCACAGGGTAGGTTTTCCCATAGGATCGTTCACAGGGTAGGTTTTCCCATAGGATCGTTCACAGGGTAGGTTTTCCCATAGGATCGTTCACAGGGTAGGTTTTCCCATAGGATCGTTCACAGGGTAGGTTTTCCCATAGGATTGTTCACCCAAAAAGCACTAACACGTTTATATAGAAATATTAGTAACGTTACAATTTCAATACCTCGTCTTCAAGCACTTGACCTAGCAATCTTCAAGGACTGAAGAGTTTGTGTCCCCGTTTTTAAGACACTACTTACTGGTGTTGCTCAGACCTCCCGTCTCCTCTTCCTCCTCTTCCAACGTGCCAGTAATCTTCCCCACCATCTTCACTCCGAAAACTCCTTCCTCCTCCACTTTCATTCTGAAAGCGTCTTTCTCTGTCACAGTAACTTCTTTCTCTTCTTCTTTCACTGTAACAGCCTCATCCTCTACTTCTTGTTTAACTGTGTCAGCCTCTTCTTCTTTCTCCGTCCAGCAGACCTCTTCTTCTTCAGCAGGAGTGGAGTAGCTAAGTGAACTCATGGTCGGGGATGTTAGCTCGCTAGCTACTTAGCATTAGCGATTAGCCTAGTGCAAAGCTAACTTAGCAAGCCAGTTACCTGACAAACAACGTAAATATTAACGTTACATTAAATGGACCAACAAATAGACACGGCAGAAGTATGTTTAAAACACAGTGACTGATGTTTTAGGAAATGTTGGCTACGCAGGTTGCCGACCAAATGTTTGACTGTTTATGAAGTGTCCCGTCCACTACAATAGACGTCACACTAGCGGTATCGCCTGAAATCTGCATATCGCCTGAAATCTGCATATCGCCATCTGCTGACTGGAGGGGGTAACGCGGTAGTATTTATTTTATTTTGGGGCGGCAAAGATTTGTTTCATTGAAGTGTAATATTTTATGTAAACATACAGAGACGCGTGTGTTGATGGATTAGTGCAGATTTTGTAAAGAGAGAATTTAAATACTATAAGACACAACAGTAGTAGGCCTGATTACCAATGACGAGACATCTAGAAAGCTTGGACCAAGAGACTAAAAAACAGCTTCTATCTCAAGGCCATCAGACTGTTTTTTAACTATCACAACTGGTTACCGCTCGGTTACTCAACCCTGCACCTTAGAGGCTGCCGGCGTATGTACATAGACATGGAATCACTGGGCACTTAAAAAAAAGGGAAACTAGTCACTTTAATAATGTTTACATACTGTTGTACTCACTTCATATGTATATACTGTATTCTACTATATTCACTCTGACATTGCTCATCCTAATGTTTATATCTTTCTTAATTCCATTATTTTACTTTTAGATGTGTGTGTATTGTTGTGAATCGTTAGATACTACTGCGCTGTTGGATCTAGGAACACCAGCATATCGCTACACCCGCAATAATATCTGCTAATTATGTGTATGTGGACAATACAATTATATTTTATTTTACAGCACATCCGCATGAGCATTTAAGCCCTAGTTCATGCAGCTCTCTATCGCCGCACCAAACAAAAACATATGTCACTTTCTCTTAGGCCACTCTGTCTCTAAACTTTCCTGTCGGCTCATACTGAATTATTCCACTGTTCTGTCGTTCGCTACAGACTTCAGTCTGAGACTGCCGTCATTGAAGTCGATTTAATTAATTATTTGCTTACAAGTTTTTGCGTTTTGCTTTTGATGTCTTTTTACATTCTTTTTTTTCTGAATTTTTAAATATGTTTACATTCACAACTTTATTTTTCATTTTCACAACTTATTTCATTTTGAATTCAATACACATGGCGTGAATTTGACCCCATAGGGGGGAATTGAGAGCGGTTGTATGAAACCAATTAGTACATTTTATTTATTTTTTATTTTACCTTTATTTAACTAGGCTAGTCAGTTAAGAACAAATTCTTATTTTCAATGACGGCCTAGGAACAGTGGGTTAACTGTCTGTTCAGGGGCAGAACGTCAAGCAAAGCTCTTCACCCTGCCAAGCTGCTCTTAATTGTTGCCTTTGATGAATTGTGGAACAGTCTTATTCCGTTAGTACTGTATGTTAGTTAGTTCGTACCTTAGTCACGTGCGATATCTCAGACAGCACTGGCCTGATTTTGACGAAACATGGGTGAATGATGCCTCTTGCCATTGAGATCTGGCATTTACAAAATTACATTGATTGGCCAGATGTTGGCGCTGTAACAAGATAAACCCATTTTAAAGTCCCATCTTATTCCATTTTGTTGAGGAACATTCCATTGTTAGTTAATTAATTCAACATAATTCAAGTGAAATTAGTGTTGTAAATATGTATGGTATAAATTACAGTGATCTGTCTTTGCAATTACAGTCTTCTTGTTAATTTCAGCCTCATATTTCTCTTTGGCTTTTGTTTGTCTGTCTTTCCTCTTGGTGGCATTCATACGTCTTTGTGTCAACAACTTGAAATGGAACCCAATTTAAATAGAAGCCTTTTCCCAACTGTTGTTTTCCTGTCAAAGGCTGGGCATCTGGTGAAGGTCAACAACATGATATATTACTATTAGAATGAAAGGCTGGGCATCTGGTGAAGGTCAACAACATGATATATTACTATTAGAATGAAAGGCTGGGCATCTGGTGAAGGTCAACAACATGATATATTACTATTAGAATGAAAGGCATCTGGTGAAGGTCAACAACATGATATATTACTATTAGAATGAAAGGCATCTGGTGAAGGTCAACAACATGATATATTACTATTAGAATGAAAGGCTGGGCATCTGGTGAAGGTCAACAACATGATATATTACTATTAGAATGAAAGGCATCTGGTGAAGGTCAACAACATGATATATTACTATTAGAATGAAAGGCTGGGCATCTGGTGAAGGTCAACAACATTATATATTACTATTAGAATGAAAGGCTGGGCATCTGGTGAAGGTCAACAACATGATATATTACTATTAGAATGAAAGGCATCTGGTGAAGGTCAACAACATGATATATTACTATTAGAATGAAAGGCTGGGCATCTGGTGAAGGTCAACAACATGATATATTACTATTAGAATGAAAGGCTGGGCATCTGCTGAAGGTCAACAACATGATATATGACTATTAGAATGAAAGGCTGGGCATCTGCTGAAGGTCAACAACATGATATATTACTATTAGAATGAAAGGCTAGGCATCTGGTGAAGGTCAACAACATGATATATTACTATTAGAATGAAAGGCATCTGGTGAAGGTCAACAACATGATATATTACTATTAGAATGAAAGGCTGGGCATCTGGTGAAGGTCAACAACATGATATATTACTATTAGAATGAAAGGCTGGGCATCTGCTGAAGGTCAACAACATGATATATGACTATTAGAATGAAAGGCTGGGCATCTGCTGAAGGTCAACAACATGATATATTACTATTAGAATGAAAGGCTAGGCATCTGGTGAAGGTCAACAACATGATATATTACTATTAGAATGAAAGGCTGGGCATCTGGTGAAGGTCAACAACATGATATATTACTATTAGAATGAAAGGCATCTGGTGAAGGTCAACAACATGATATATTACTATTAGAATGAAAGGCTGGGCATCTGGTGAAGGTCAACAACATGCTATATTACTATTAGAATGAAAGGCATCTGGTGAAGGTCAACAACATGATATATTACTATTAGAATGAAAGGCTGGGCATCTGGTGAAGGTCAACAACATGATATATTACTATTAGAATGAAAGGCATCTGGTGAAGGTCAACAACATGATATATTACTATTAGAATGAAAGGCATCTGGTGAAGGTCAACAACATCATATATTACTATTAGAATGAAAGGCTGGGCATCTGGTGAAGGTCAACATCATGATATATTACTATTAGAATGAAAGGCATCTGGTGAAGGTCAACATCATGATATATTACTATTAGAATGAAAGGCTGGGCATCTGGTGAAGGTCAACAACATTATATATTACTATTAGAATGAAAGGCTGGGCATCTGGTGAAGGTCAACAACATGATATATTACTATTAGAATGAAAGGCATCTGGTGAAGGTCAACAACATGATATATTACTATTAGAATGAAAGGCTGGGCATCTGCTGAAGGTCAACAACATGATATATTACTATTAGAATGAAAGGCTAGGCATCTGGTGAAGGTCAACAACATGATATATTACTATTAGAATGAAAGGCTGGGCATCTGGTGAAGGTCAACAACATGATATATTACTATTAGAATGAAAGGCATCTGGTGAAGGTCAACAACATGATATATTACTATTAGAATGAAAGGCTGGGCATCTGGTGAAGGTCAACAACATGCTATATTACTATTAGAATGAAAGGCATCTGGTGAAGGTCAACAACATGATATATTACTATTAGAATGAAAGGCTGGGCATCTGGTGAAGGTCAACAACATGATATATTACTATTAGAATGAAAGGCTGGGCATCTGGTGAAGGTCAACAACATGATATATTACTATTAGAATGAAAGGCATCTGGTGAAGGTCAACAACATGATATATTACTATTAGAATGAAAGGCTGGGCATCTGGTGAAGGTCAACAACATGATGTATTACTATTAGAATGAAAGGCTGGGCATCTGGTGAAGGTCAACAACATGATATATTACTATTAGAATGAAAGGCATCTGGTGAAGGTCAACAACATGATATATTACTATTAGAATGAAAGGCATCTGGTGAAGGTCAACAACATGATATATTACTATTAGAATGAAAGGCTGGGCATCTGGTGAAGGTCAACAACATGATATATTACTATTAGAATGAAAGGCTGGGCATCTGGTGAAGGTCAACAACATGATATATTACTATTAGAATGAAAGGCATCTGGTGAAGGTCAACAACATGATATATTACTATTAGAATGAAAGGCTGGGCACACTTTGTTTTGTGTGGAAAAAGCACAGAAGTTTCGGTATACCACTATTATATACTAACCTCTGTGGTAAAGGGGACACGGGCACAGAAGGAGCGAAGGAGACGAGACCAAAAAAGGCAACATGAAAAACAAGCGGACAAAAAAATAACGCTCATAAAAATAAAAAATGATTTTGAATTTGATATATCGCACAGCCCTAGGTACAGAGAGTAAGTAGCCATTCAAAAAGCATGATAAACACCATTATTGCACACAGAGTGATTCTATTAAACTTATGTGACTTATTAAGGACATTTTTTACTCCTGAACTTATTTTGGCTCGCCAATAACAAAGGGGTTGAATACTTATTGACTCAGGACATGTAAGCTTTTCATTTGTAAAAAAAAAATATATATGAAATTTCACTGTGGGGTATTGTGTGGGGTATGGTGTGGGGTATGGTGTGGGGTATTGTGTGGGGTATGGTGTGGGGTATGGTGTGGGGTATTGTGTGGGGTATGGTGTTGGGTATGGTGTGGGGTATTGTGTGGGGTATTGTGTGGGGTATGGTGTGGGGTATTGTGTGGGGTATGGTGTGGGGTATGGTGTGGGGTATGGTGTGGGGTATGGTGTGGGGTATGGTGTGGGGTATGGTGTTGGGTATGGTGTGGGGTATGGTGTGGGGTATTGTGTGGGGTATGGTGTGGGGTATGGTGTGGGGTATGGTGTGGGGTATTGTGTGGGGTATGGTGTGGGGTATGGTGTTGGGTATGGTGTGGGGTATGGTGTGGGGTATTGTGTGGGGTATGGTGTGGGGTATTGTGTTGGGTATGGTGTGGGGTATGGTGTGGGGTATGGTGTTGGGTATGGTGTGGGGTATGGTGTTGGGTATGGTGTGGGGTATGGTGTGGGGTATTGTGTGTCGGCCAGTGACACAAAATCTCACACGAATCAATGTTCTAATTCAGGCTGTAACACATCAAAATGTGGGGAAAAGTCAAGGGGGTGTGTATTTTCTGAAGGCACTGTATATTCTCCAAGAATCAATGGCTATATATCGTTCATTTAAAAGTTTTAAAAAAACTGCATGTACTAATCACAGGTTTCCCCTTTAACAATTCCTACAGTAGAGGATCCACCATAGTCATGTCTCTCTCCTGTGTGAACGAGAACATCAAAATGAGTAGTAAACTCCCTTTGATATTTTAAGTAGAACATATGCTTCAATATTGAATTTTAAAAGCCTGTTATACTAGATGAGGGGAACTTTAATATAGACAACATGGAGAATTCAATACATCTAATTGAAAAGTCCCTAAAATATATGAACCAATGGCAGATTGACCCTTTAACAATTCCTACAGCACTGAACAACATATTCAACTGTAGAACTTCAGTAGAATGCCACTTGAAAACCACACATTAGTTCAACAACTGCATAGTTTGTGCCCCTGGTTTTAAGACAGTACTCACTGGTAATGATCAGATCTTCAGTCTCCTCCTCCATTCCTTCCTCCTCATCCTCTTTCACTCCCAAAACATCTTCCTCATTTTCTTTTATTGAAATAGCCTCCTCTTCCTCTTTCACCCCAAAAGGTCCTTCCACTTTTTTAATTATAATATCCTCTTCTTTCAACATGACAAGCTCCTCGTCCTCCTTTTTAATTCTGAAAGATTCTACCTCTTCCTTCTTTCACTCCAAAAGGTTCTCTCTCTTCTTTCACTATATCATCCTCTTCTTCTTTCAGTCCAAAAGGTTCTCTCTCTTCTTTCACTATATCATCCTCTTCTTCTTTCACTCCAAAAGGTTCTCTCTCTTCTTTCACTATATCATCCTCTTCTTCTTTCACTCCAAAAGGTTCTCTCTCTTCTTTCACTATATCATCCTCTTCTTCTTTCAATGTGAAAGCCTCCTCTTCCTCCTTTTTCATTCTGAAAACGTCCTGCTCTCCTTTTATTGTAATATACTCCTCTTCTTCTTCTTTTACGACAATGTTCAGCCCCAGAGCTTCTTTCTCCGTCCAGCTGACGACCGCTTCTTTAGCAGGGGGCGAGTAATTTCGTGAGCTCGTGGTCGGTGATGTGCCACCATACTGCCACCTAGAGGGGTGGTGTTGGAACATTTATTATAAGTCGATGTTGTCAATGTTGGTGATTTAACTTTAACCTGCAGTTATGGAACGTTTTCTCGCAAGTATCATTTTAATTGGCCGATTCCTCCCGATGACCCGGATGGAATCATGCCATCCTTCCTCAACCCCATAGGACAGGGATCATCAACTAGATTCACAAGCCGCATGACGAATTTTATTTTTCTTGAGCGGAATGTCGTGGGGGCCGGAACAGAAATACAAATCATTTGTAGACGGCAAATGGACCTCCTTGCTTATATTTTTATACGAACGCGTGTCTCTCTATTATGCTTGGGAACAGATTTCTTGAATTAAAATCACTTGGAGCTGGGGTTTTTACAATCGTTCATGTCCCCCCGCCCCCCCCCCCCCCTCACACAAAAAAAAATATTATTTTGTTTTTGTTGCTCAGAGATCTTTGGGGGCCAAATAAAACCAGGCCAAATAAAACCAGGCCAAATAAAACCAGGCCAAACAAAACCAGGCCAAATTCGGCCCGCGGGCTGCCGTGTGGGGGAACCCTGCCATAGGAAGTCCCATCCAGTTAATGACCTGGATGGAATCATGTGATACCTCCTTAACCAATAGGAAAGTCCCACCCAGTTGATGACCTGGATGGAATCATGTGATACCTCCTTAACCAATAGGAAAGTCCCACCCAGTTGATGACCTGCATGGAATCATGTGATACCTCCTTAACCAATAGGAAAGCCCCACCCAGTTGATGACCTGGATGGAATCATGTGATACCTCCTTAACCAATAGGAAAGTCCCACCCAGTTGATGACCTGCATGGAATCATGTGATACCTCCTTAACCAATAGGAAAGTCCCACCCAGTTGATGACCTGGATGGAATCATGTGATACTTCCTTAACCAATAAGAAAGTCCCACCCAGGTGACTGCTTTTTAATGGTGGAAATCCTCAATGTTCATGCCAAAATGTGTTCCATCTGTCTTAGAGTCCGACATCTCACTCTGTTTCTCATCTCTCTTCCCCAATTTAGATCAATTAGTCCTCTGTGTTTAGTTCACATAATATCATTTAAAAGTTTGCGTGAAGGTGTCTGTGATAGAATACAACAAATGTAGACATGAATAAATACATTTCTATAGCTTCCTAAATAGTTTTTAGAATGGTGGTGGAGTACCAAAATGGAGGCGCAGTGGCTTCAAAACAGCACCCCATTTCGTTCATCTAGTGTGTATATATATAAATCGTTGGTACCAATCCCCTCCCCCCAAACACACATTTCTCAACTAACCCGAGCCAACGCCCCCTCCCCCCGTTCTACTACCCAGGTCAGGTGTTGGAGGTCATTCCACACTCTGTGTTCTATTACCCAGGTCTGGTGTTGGATATTCCAGTCTCTGTGTTCTACTACCCAGGTCTGGAATTGGAGGTCATTCCACTCTCTGTGTTCTACTACCCATGTCTGGTGTTGGACATTCCACTCTCTGTGTTCTACTACCCAGGTCTGGTGTTGGACATTCCACTCTCTGTGTTCTACTACCCAGGTCTGGTGTTGGAGGTCATTCCACTCTCTGTGTTCTACTACCCAGGTCTGGTGTTGGACATTCCACTCTCTGTGTTCTACTACCCAGGTCTGGTGTTGGACATTCCACTCTCTGTGTTCTACTACCCAGGTCTGGTGTTGGACATTCCACTCTCTGTGTTCTACTACCCAGGTCTGGTGTTGGAGGACATTCCACTCTCTGTGTTCTACTACCCAGGTCTGGTGTTGGAGGTCATTCCACTCTCTGTGTTCTACTACCCAGGTCTGGTGTTGGACATTCCACACTCTGTGTTCTACTACCCAGGTCTGGAGTTGGAGGTCATTCCACTCTCTGTGTTCTACTACCCAGGTCCGGTGTTGGAAGACATTCCACTCTCTGTGTTCTACTACCCAGGTCTGGTGTTGGACATTCCACTCTCTGTGTTCTACTACCCAGGTCTGGTGTTGGAGGTCATTCCACTCTCTGTGTTCTACTACCCAGGTCTGGTGTTGGACATACCATTCTCTGTGGATCTACAGTGTGCATTTTCTGATGTTTAATCAGATCTCTTAAATCAGAGTATCTCTTCTCACATTGATCACAGCTATAAGGCTTCTCTCCAGTGTGAGTTCTCTGGTGGGATTTGAGGTTGGTTGACTGAGTAAAACTCTTCCCACACTGATCACAGCTATAGGGTTTCTGTCCTGTGTGAGTTCTCTGGTGTAGTAATAGTCCCCTTGACGTGGTTAAGCTTATTCCACAGTCAGAGCAGTGGTAATGCTTCTCTCCCGTGTGTATCCTCTGGTGTGCAGTCAGGTTAGCTGAGGTAGCAAAACTCTTCCCACATTGATCACAGCCATAAGTTTTCTCTCCTGTATGAATTCTCAGGTGTGATTTCAATGAATGTGATCTGGAGAAAGTCATGCCACACTGTGAGCAGCGATAAGGTTTCTCTCCGGTGTGGATTCTCTGGTGTATTTTAAGTTCTGACGAAGAGGTGCATCTCTTCCCACATTGACCACAGTTGAAAAGCTTCTCACCTGTGTGAATTCTCAGGTGTAATTTTAGTGAATCTGATCTTGAGTAAGTCTTCCCACAGTCAGAGCAGCGGAGCGGTTTCTTCCCTGTAGGTGCCCGCCGGTGTTTAATGAGGTGTTCTGATGTGGAGAGGCTCTTCTCTGCTTCCTCAGAATCAGGATGTTGTTGAGGCTCCCCGGATGATCCACGATAGTCATGTCTCTCTCCTGTGTGAACGACAAAGTCAGACGGTCAATGACGTGAATGATGAAATTATTTTACAAACTTTGGACAATTGTCTTCTAAGTATTTTTTGGGGGGGTTTGTTTTTGGTCCACCAGTCACCGTGGCAGGCAGATTGAAGGAGAAAAAAAAAAAAAAAAACGACCATCCAAAATATTTTTTTTCCGCTATGACTACAAAATATTAATTAAAATGAATAAGCATTCTTTGTCATTGTTGTAAACCAAGACATGTAAGTATGAAGTAATGTGGTATGTTACTCAATGTCATTTCATTTTTGTGACATGAGTCTTTTAACCAATGTGTGTTAAAATAATTAATTTGGACACAATAGTAATGATGAACAGTTGACCAAGTGAACATCAAGAATCAGCAAAGTGCCTCCATATCACTACACACCACACTGTCCTGACAGATACAATGCTGATTGATGCAGTTGACTTATTATTATAGTTCTACGCTGACATGTATCACAAGGAGGACATGTGATCCTACGTTTATAGTTAGGAGCACACAAATATATTTAGGAGCACACCAATATATTTAGGAGCACACCAATATATTTAGGAGCACATGTGATCCTACGTTTATAGTTAGGAGCACACAAATATATTTAGGAGCACACCAATATATTTAGGAGCACACCAATATATTTAGGAGCACACAAGTATATTTAGAAGCACATGTGATCCTACGTTTATAGTTAGGAGCACACAAATATATTTAGGAGCACACAAATATATTTAGGAGCACACAAATATATTTAGGAGCACACAAATATAGTTAGGAGCACACAAATATATTTAGGAGCACACCAATATATTTAGGAGCACACCAATATATTTAGGAGCACATGTGATCCTACGTTTATAGTTAGGAGCACACCAATATATTTAGGAGCACACCAATATATTTAGGAGCACACCAATATATTTAGGAGCACACAAATATATTTAGGAGCACAACTAAAGTATGAGTCTTTTAATGGCATGTTTTTTTGTTGGGGTTGATCCAGTTTCAGTGAAGCACAATTTTCCCCTCAAATAGGTGTCATTAGGATAGACCAAAAATGTTCAGCTGTCCCTTTAAGGTGTGGTCCGATACCGTGGTAACAGGGTACTGGGTGTGTCTTTAAGTGATAGATGAGGATGGTGATCTCTGATGTCTCTTCAGTGGGAGCAAACTAACTGACATTGAATGATGATCTCTGTTGTCTCTTCAGTGGGAGCAAACTAACTGATATTGAATGATAACCTCTGTTGTCTCGTCAGTGGGAGCAAACTAACTGACATTGAATTGTAATCTCTGTTGTCTCTTCAGTGGGAGCAAACTAACTGATATTGAATGATAACCTCTGTTGTCTCGTCAGTGGGAGCAAACTAACTGACATTGAATTGTAATCTCTGTTGTCTCTTCAGTGGGAGCAAACTAACTGATATTGAATTGTAATCTCTGTTGTCTCTTCAGTGGGAGCAAACTAACTGATATTGAACTGTAATCTCTGTTGTCTCTTCAGTGGGAGCAAACTAACTGACATTGAATTGTAATCTCTGTTGTCTCTTCAGTGGGAGCAAACTAACTGATATTGAATTGTAATCTCTGTTGTCTCTTCAGTGGGAGCAAACTAACTGACATTGAAAAACAACCTAGTGAGTAAACAAAACGATGAATGTCCCCCCGCATTGTAAGATGTTATAAGTGTCTGTTTCTACATCGTTGGTCTGAGGTTTTAGGTATCTGTAGAAGCACTTTGTGAGATGTTATAAGTGTATGTTTCTACATCAGTATCGTTGGTCTGAGGTTTTAGGTATCTGTAGAAGCACTTTGTAAGATGTTATAAGTGTTTGTTTCTACATCAGTATCGTTGGTCTGAGGTTAGCTCTCGTTCCATTGCTTTTCTACAGACAATGGAATTCTCAGTTTGGAACATTATTGAACATTTATGATAAAAACATCCTAAAGATTGATTCTATACTTAGTTTGAAATGTTTCTACGACCTGTAATATAACTTTTAAAACTTTTCTTCCGACGTTCAGCTGGACCTGAACGCGCCTTTGGATTTGTGTACTAAATGCCCGAACAAAAGAAGCTATTTGGACATAAATTATTAACTTTATCGAACAAATCAAACATTTACGATGGAACTGGGATTCCTGGGAGTGCATTCTGATGAAGATCATCAAAGGTAAGTGAATATTTATAATAATAATAATAATATAATATATAATATAATAATATATATATAATAATAATAATATTTATAACGCTATTTCTGACTAATGTTGACTACCCAATATGGCGGATATCTTTTTGGCTGCTTTATTGTCTGAACGCTGTACTCAGATTATGGTTTGCTTTTTCCGTAAAGTGATTTTGAAATCTGACACAGTGGTTGCATTAAGGAGAAGTTTATCTCTAATTCCATGTGTAACACTTGTATTTTCATCAACATTTATGATCAGTATTTCTGTAAATTGATGTGGCTCTCTGCAAAACCACTGCATGTTTTAGAACTACTGAACGTAACGTGCCAATGTAAAATTAGATTAAAAAAAATATAAATATGCACTTTAGCGAACAAAACATACATGTATTGTGTAACATGAAGTCCTATGCGTGTCATCTGATGAAGATCATCAAAGGTTAGTGATACATTTTTATCTCTATTTGTGCTTTTTGTGACGCCTCTCTGGCTGGAAAAATGGCTGGGTTTTCTGTGACTTAGGGGTGACCTAACATAATCGTTTGTGGTGCTTTCGCTGTAAAGCATTTTTTAAATCAGACACTGTGGCTGGATTAACAATAATTGTATCTTTAAAATGGTGTAAAATACTTGTATGCTTGAGGAATTGTAATTATGAGATTTTTGTTGTTTTGAATTTGGCATCCTGCACTTTCATTGGCTGTTGGCGAGGTGGGACGCTCCCGTCCCACATGTCTCAGAGAGGTTAAAGCCACACTAAGATACAAATCAGCAGTGGGCCAACAATGCAAATGTAAACAATGGAACTAATGCATCACATCCAGATATCACTGTATTATCTGTAGTGCTGGAGGAATGACACACCCAGATAAACACAGTCAGAGTTTAAAAAAAGACCATTTAAACACATGGAATCTGATCTACTCTATATTCAAACTGACAGACTCCATATTCAATTCATGTTTTCTAATAAAAACAAACAAATATATGTTTGAGTACACTTTGCACCATTTAATTTCATGTGGTATAAACAGGTAAACACATTTATCAGTCAACATAAGACAATGGGAGAACTGTGTATGTTCTCTGATTAATTTTAAGTTAATGTGAAGTGAAATATCAATATACCCACTAGGAGAAGAAATTAAGTCAATGTGATGTGAAATATAACAATTTACAAACTAGGGGAAGGCGTCTTCCCTCCTGCGTGGATTCTCACGTGACTTTTAAGTGACCGTGATGAGGAATAGGTCTTTCCACAGTCTGAGCATTGGTAAGGCTTTTCTCCCGTGTGGATTCTCTCATGCACTTTCAGGTGTGCTAACTGGGTAAAACTTTTTCCACACTGGGAGCACCGATGAGGCTTATCTCCAGTGTGTGTCCTCTCATGTCTTTTTAGGTTCCCTAACTCTGTAAAACCCTTCCCACACTGGGAGCAGTGGAAAGGCTTTTCTCCTGAGTGTATTCTTTTATGTTTTTTCAGGTTCCCTAACCGTGTAAAACTCCTTTCACACTGGGAGCAGTGGAAAGTCTTATCTCCTGTGTGTATCCTCTCATGTCTTTTCAAGCTTGCTAACAAGGAAAAACTATTTTCACACTGGGCGCATTGGAAAAGCGCATCTCTTGTGTGGATCCTCTCATGTCTTTTCAGGCTTGCTAACAAGGAAAAACTCTTTCCACACAGAGAGCATTGGTAAGGCTTCTCCCCTGTGTGCATTCTCTCATGTGCTTTCAGGTGCCCTAACTCTGCAAAACTCTTTCCACACTGGGAACATTGAAATGGCTTCTCTCCTGTGTGCAATATCCTATGCACTTTCAGGGACCCTAACCGGGTAAAACTCTTTCCACAGTGGGAGCAGTGGTGTGGTCTTGCTGATTTGGACGTCTCTGGCTCTGGTTCCTCTGAGTCTGGTCTTTCTCCTGCCAAAAGACAGAGTATTTATTTAAGTAGAGAGAGACCTGAATGAAACCTCAATGTGACAAAACAGACTTATTTTGAAGTTTAATCTAAATCAGAGCCAGGTTTACAATCATTTAATAATTTAAACAATTATTTGTTTTTAAAAACAACTGTAGAACATGGTGCTTGCACTGCCACAGGCCTACTTCTATGTGTAATCAGGCCAGGTAGCCTACAGGCCTACTTCTATGTGTAATCAGGCCAGGTAGCCTACAGGCCTACTTCTATGTGTAATCAGGCCAGGTAGCCTACAGGCCTACTTCTATGTGTAATCAGGCCAGGTAGCCTACAGGCCTACTTCTATGTGTAATCAGGTCAGGTAGCCTACAGGCCTACTTCTATGTGTAATCAGGCCGGGTAGCCTACAGGCCTACTTCTATGTGTAATCAGGCCAGGTAGCCTACAGGCCAACTTCTATGTGTAATCAGGCCAGGTAGCCTACAGGCCTACTTCTATGTGTAATCAGGTCAGGTAGCCTACAGGCCTACTTCTATGTGTAATCAGGCCAGGTAGCCTACAGGCCTACTTCTATGTGTAATCAGGCCAGGTAGCCTAGAGGCCTACTTCTATGTGTAATCAGGCCAGGTAGCCTACAGGCCTACTTCTATGTGTAATCAGGTGAGTGTCTTTACTCAAGATTGACAGGAGCGCTCCAAAAAAACTCGTAAACGCAATGAAATAAACACTAACTAGCCTAGACAGTGCTCTCGGCAAACAACGTGTCCATGACAACGGTAAGACTGTAGTAACATAGTGAACGCATTAACAGAAATTAGCGTAACCAAACTAACATTGTATATTAGAAATGATGGTAATTAACGGTAAATATACTACTGGTGATCCTAGCGTGACATCAATACTACGCATGTCAGTCTCTCTCTTGGCTAAGAGTTGAGGAGAGACAGACTACATCACTTCTTCTTTTTAGAAGAAACATTCATGTGTAGAAAATACCAAATTGTTTTTCATAGTCAACTTACACACAGCTCTGACACACACACTTAGCCCACCAGACATGCCACCAGGGGTCTTTTCATCAAACCCCAAATCCAGAACAAATTCAAGAAAATGTACAATATTATATAGAGCCCTTGTTGCATGGAACTTCCTTTCATCTCATATTGCTCAAATAAACAGCAAACCTGGTTTCAAAAAGCAGATAAAGCAACACCTCTCCCCTATTTGACCTAGATAGTTTGATATGGAGGCTACGTGTGCCTTTTACAAAATGTATGTAGTTCTGTCCTTGAGCTGTTCTTGTCTATTGATGTGCTGTATTATGTGTCATGTTCTGTGTGGACCCCAGGAAGAGTAGCTGCTGCTTTTACACCATCTAATGGGGATCCTAATAAAATACCAAATACCATCCCCGCGGCCTCCGCAATGGATTAGTCCACTCAGACAGGCCTCTACAATGGATTAGTCCACTGAGACAGGCCTTTACAATGGATTAGTCCACTCAGACAGGCCTCTACAATGGATTAGTCCACTCAGACAGGCATCTACAATGGATTAGTCCACTGAGACAGGCCTCTACAATGGATTAGTCCAATCAGACAGACCTCTACAATGGATTAGTCCACTGAGACAGGCCTCTACAATGGATTAATCCACTGAGACAGGTCTCTACAATGGATTAGTCCACTCAGACAGGTCTCTACAATGGATTAATCCACTCAGACAGGCCTCTACAATGGATTAGTCCAATCAGACATACCTCTACAATGGATTAATCCACTCAGACAGGCCTCTACAATGGATTAGTCCACTCAGACAGGCCTCTACAATGGATTAATCCACTGAGACAGGCCTCTACAATGGATTAGTCCACTCAGACAGGCCTCCACAATGGATTAGTTCACTGAGACAGGCCTCTACAATGGATTAGTCCACTGAGACAGGCCTCCACAATGGATTAGTCCACTCAGACAGGCCTCCACAATGGATTAGTCCACTGAGACAGGCCTCTACAATGGATTAGTCCACTCAGACAGGCCTCTACAATGGATTAGTCCACTCAGACAGGCCTCTACAATGGATTAATCCACTCAGACAGGCCTCTACAATGGATTAGTCCACTCAGACAGGCCTCTACAATGGATTAGTCCACTCAGACAGGCCTCTACAATGGATTAGTCCACTCAGACAGGCCCCTACAATGGATTAGTCCACTCAGACAGGCCTCTACAATGGATTAGTCCACTCAGACAGGCCCCTACAATGGATTAGTCCACTCAGACAGGCCTCTACAATGGATTAGTCCACTCAGACAGGCCCCTACAATGGATTAGTCCACTCAGACAGGCCCCTACAATGGATTAGTCCACTCAGACAGGCCCCTACAATGGATTAGTCCACTCAGACAGGCCCCTACAATGGATTAGTCCACTCAGACAGGCCTCTACAATGGATTAGTCCACTCAGACAGGCCCCTACAATGGATTAGTCCACTCAGACAGGCCTCTACAATGGATTAGTCCACTCAGACAGGCCCCTACAATGGATTAGTCCACTCAGACAGGCCCCTACAATGGATTAGTCCACTCAGACAGGCCTCTACAATGGATTAGTCCACTCAGACAGGCCCCTACAATGGTCATGTCTAATATGTCTAATATTAAAGAAGTCTCAAGGTATTGTTCGCCTGAGGTAGAGTACCTCATGATGAGCTGTAGACTAAAACTATATTTTCATAGTTAATTTTCTCATGATGAGCTGGAGTTGCACACTATCTACCAAGAGAGTTTTCATCTATATTATTCGTAGCCATCTATTTACCACCACAAACCGACGCTGGCACTAAGACCGCACTCAACGAGCTGTATAAGGCCAAAAGCAAACAAGAAAATGCTCATCCAGAGGCGGCGCCTCCTAGTGGCCGGAGACTTTAATGTAGGGAAACTTAAATCAGTTTTACCTCATTTCTATCAGCATGTTAAATGTGCAACCAGAGGAGAAAAAAATAAAACTCTAGACCACCTTTACTCCACAGACAGAGACGCATACAAAGCTCTCCTTCACCCTCCATTTGGCAAATCTGACCATAATTCTATATTCCTGATTCCAGCTTACAAGCAAAAACTAAAGCAGGAAGTACCAGTGACTAGCTCAATACGGAAGAGTTCAGATAACATGGATGCTACTAGGGATGCACGACATATCGGTGAACATATCGGAATCGGACAATATTAGCTAAAAATGCCAACATCGGTATCGGCCCGATGTCTAGTTTAACACCGATGTGCAAAACCAATGTCAAAGCTGACTTGCCATTCCTATATAACGTAGGTAGATGACCTACATACCTATATAACGTAGGTAGATGACCTACATACCTATATAACGTAGGTAGATTACCTATATAACGTAGATAGATGACCTACATACCTATATAACATAGGTAGATGACCTACATACCTATATAACGTAGGTAGATGACCTACATACCTATATAACGTAGGTAGATGACCTATATAACGTAGGTAGATGACCTACATACCTATATAACGTAGGTAGATGACCTACATACCTATATAACGTAGGTAGATGACCTACATACCTATATAACGTAGGTAGATGACCTACATACCTATATAACGTAGGTAGATGACCTACATACCTGTATAACGTAGGTAGATGACCTACATACCTGTATAACGTAGATAGATGACCTACATACCTATATAACGTAGGTAGATGACCTACATACCTATATAACGTAGGTAGATGACCTACATACCTATATAACGTAGGTAGATGACCTACATACCTATATAACGTAGGTAGATGACCTACATACCTATATAACGTAGGTAGATGACCTACATACCTATATAACGTAGGTAGATGACCTACATACCTATATAACGTAGGTAGATGACCTACATACCTATATAACGTAGGTAGATGACCTACATACCTATATTACGTAGGTAGATGACCTACATACCTATATAACGTAGGTAGATGACCTACATACCTATATAACGTAGGTAGATGACCTACATACCTGTATAACGTAGGTAGATGATGTAGTGAGGCCACGTAATAATTTTGCGCTACATGTGCAGCACAGCATTCCTAACCTAGCCCACAATGTCTGCTGTGTGGATCGAGCAGACAACAAGTCGAGCAGTCATTTGAAAGAGTAAGAACATTTCAGCGAGACAACTCAAAAGGCGAAATCCATTAAAGCCAAGATAATGGAATTCATTGCCCTTGACAATCAACCGTTCTCTGTCGTGGGTGATGTTGGCTTTCGTCGACGGGTGGAGTTACACAGTAATAGCGTCACTGCTATTAGCTTCAAGACATACATACTATGGAACGCCACTTGGGTCTTTGCGTGTCAAAAAATATACAGTAGCACTGTCAAAGCTGTACAAAAAAAGTCTGCAAACAAGAAAACACAGGCCACGAACGATGTGTTTACAATACCGCGTTGGTAATAAAGCAGAATTTGTTTGACCGCAACTTCTGGGGTAGCTAGCTTTAGCTCGGTACCGAGCTAGCACCAATACAACCAGCCTGAAAACAATGACCATTAGAAACTGCAGTCATTTTCATTATTCTTAGCAATGATTTAGGTAGTGTCCTTGTAAGTATTAGCTAGGTTGCCACTTGTTGTTCGCCTATTGAAATTAATCACATAAGAACTGCCTTATAAATTGAGGTCATTTTAGATGATGACACCGAGCTATACAGTTAGCGAGCTAACTACAGCTACTGAAACAGATTGTCATTTTGCTATGTTTTTGGGGGAAGAACATTGTTTGCATCCATGAGCTACCTAGCTTCTTTTTAATGTCCAGCACTGTAGGTGCCCGAGACAACTTTACCAGCATCATAGCATATGTATTGATGAATCGTTGTGGCATATGAAATAGAGTGATAGGTGTTACACATTGATTACATTATGTACAAACTTAATGAACACGTTAAAATATTATGTGACGTGCAGTCATATTCAGGTCATGATTGGTCTTATTTGGCACATCAAATAGTGTTATATGACATGCAAAGACCCAAACGGCGTTCCATTGTATAAGAAATCCTGGTTGAGAATGAAACGACTGAACAACGAAACAGCAAGTAAGTGAAAGAAATAGGTTTTGATTATGTTTACTGGTAATGGGGACATACGTAAATGCCAACAAAATAACTTTTTATTTTATTTAACTAGACAAGTCAGTTAAGAACAAATTCTTATTCACAATGACCGCCTACCATGGCCAAACTCGGACGACACTGGGCCAATTGTGCGCCACCCTATGGGACTCCCAATCACGGCCGGATGTGATACAGCCTGGATTCGAACCAGGGACTGTAGTGATGCCTCTTGCACTGAGATGCAGTGTCTTAGACCATCCGCAATGAGCTAAAGGCTAGAGCTGCCGCTGTCAAGGAGCGAGACACTAATCCGGAAGCTTTTGAGAAATCCTGCTATGCAATACAAGATTAAGATTGAATCCTACTACACCAGCTCTGATGCTCGTCGGATGTGGCTTGCAAACTATTACAGACTGCACAGGGAAACCCAGCCGCGAGCTGCCCAGTGACGCGAGCCTACCAGACGAGCTAAATGCCTTTTATGCTCGCTTTGAGGCAAGCAACACTGAAGCATGCATGAGAGCACCAGCTGTTCCTGGATGACTGTGTGATGAGGCTCTCCGTAGCCGATGTGAGCAAGACCTCTAAATAAGTCAACATTCACAAGGCTGCGGGGCAAGACGGATTACCAGGAAGTGTACTCAGTGCATGCGTGGACAACACCTATTCCCCCTCAGGAGACTGAAAAGATTTGGCATGGGTCCCCAGGTCCTCAAAAGGTTTTACAGCTGCACCATTGAGTGCACCACCTGGTATGGCAACTGCTCGGTATCCGACCGTAAGGCGCTACAGAGGGTAGTGCGTAGGGCCCAGTACATCCCTGGGGCCAAGCTTCCTGCCATCCAGGAACTATATACCAGGCGGTATCAGAGGAAGGCCTAAAACATTGTCAAAGACTCCAGTCACCCAGGTCATAGACTGTTCTCTCTGCTACCGCAGCGGTACTGAAACGCCAGGTCAACATCCGAAGGGCTCCTTGGCAGCTTCTACCCCGTAAGAACAATTAATCAAATGGAAACCCAGGCTATTTACATTGACCCCCCCCCCCCCCCCTTTCTTTTTACACTGCTGGTGCTCACTGTTTGTCTATGCATGGTCACTTTACCCCTACCTACATGTACAAATTGCCTGGACTGGCCTCCACCCCCGCACATTGACTCGATGCCGGTGCCACCTGTATACAGCCTCGTTATTGTTCTTTTTTTACCCCGTTGTCTCACCAATTTCGTGTATCCAATTGGTAGTTACAGTGTTGTCTCATCGCTGCAACTCCCATACGGACTCGGGAGAGGCGAAGGTCGAGAGCCGTGCGTCCCCCGAAACACAACCCAACTAAGCCGCACCGCTTCTTGACACAATGCCCACTTAACCCGGAAAATACTGTGCACCTGGCAGGAGTCGCTAGTGCGCGATGGGACAAGGACATCCCTGCCAGCCAAACCCTCCCCTAACCCGGACAACGCTGGGCCAATTGTGCGCCGCCCCAGGGGTCTCCCGGTCGCGGCTGGCTGCGACAGAGCCTGGACTCGAACCCAGAATCTCTATCGTTATTGTGTTACTTTGATATATTTTTTTACTTTAGTTTATTTAGTAAATATTTTCTTAACTCTTTTTCTGTTGCTTCATTGTTTGTTAAGGGCTTGTCAGTAAGCATTTCACGGTAAGATCTACACCTTTTGGAATCGGCACGTGACTAATAATATTTGATTTGATTCCGTCTGCGTTGCTTGCTGTTAAAGCATAGAAAATAAAAATATGGGGGGGGTTGGTCGAAGTTTGGTGTAAGTTTGTGGTAGGCTATATACAATTCATTTAAAAGTAAAAAATGAATGTCCCTTTAACAATTCCTACAGTACTGAACAATATATTCATGTGTAGAACTTCAGTAGAATGCCCCTTTAAAACCACACATTAGTTTAACAAGGGTAGTTTATGCCCCTGTTTTTAAGCCAATACTCACTGGTGTTAATCAGATCTTCTGTCTCTTCCTCCTCTCCTTCCTCCTTCTCTTTTATTGAGAGAGCCCCCTCCTCCTCCTCCTCTCCTTCCTCCTCCTCTTTTATTGAGAGAGCCCCCTCCTCCTCCTCTCCTTCCTCCTTCTCTTTTATTGAGAGAGCCCCCTCCTCCTCCTCTCTAAAAGGTTCTTCCTCTTCTTTTACTGTCACATCACCCTCTTCCTCTTTCAATGAGATGGCCTCTTCCTCCTTTTTAATTCTTAAAGGTTCTACCTCCTCTTCCTCCTTTTTGATTCTTAAAGATTCTACCCCCTCTTCCACGCTGATATCCTCAACTTCCTCCTTTTTAATTCTGAAAGCATCCATCTCCTCCTCTTCCACTGTGACAGCCTGTATCCCCTCTTCCACTCCTAAAGTGTCTTTCTCTTCTTTAACTGTAACATCCTCCTCTTTCAATGTGAGAACGTCCTCTTCCCGTTTCATTCCACAAGGTTCTTTCTCTTTTTTAAATGTTATAGCATTCTCTTCCTCCTGCTTAATTCTAAACACGTCTTCATCTCCTTTCATTCCAATATCCTCATGTTCTTTTTTCACGACAAAGTTCAGCCCCAGAGATTCTTTCTCCGTGCAACAGACCTATTCTTCTTTAGCAGGGGTGGAGTAGCTAAGTGTGCTCATGGTCAGGGCATGTCAGCTAGCGACTAGCCTAGTGCTAGGCTCAGAAATAACCTTAACCTTATTTGCAAATGTAACAAGTAAATTATGTTCATTTAACCAGTAGATACTCAAACAGAATTGTGTTTAAAACACTGAGATGAATATATACAAACAATGGCAAAATAAGCTTCAATATTACGTTTTGTGTTGGCTTGCGAGAAAGTTGAAAGTGTTGTTATTGAAGTGTCCTTTCCCGTCCACTAGATTATACGTCACGGCAAGAGGCACAATCTGAAAGACTCACGTCGCCATCTGCTGACTGGAGTGGGTAACGCAGTTTAGAAAAAATATTCACTACATTGTTTATTCTGTCGTAAATCATTGCAAAACAACCAGCGCTCATGTTTTCTCTTACTTCTTACCAGTACTTTTCTCTATGCAATTAAATTGTTTATTTTATTTGTAATGAAATATTATCTTATGTTGTTGTTGTCTATATCAGTTCTGTAAACTGTCATGTATTTTTATATTTGTGCATTTAAAAAAACGCATTTTCCAAAAATGCATGTACCAATCACAGATTGCCCCTTTAACAATTACAATTTAACAATTCCAATTACAGTACTAAACAACACATTAGTTCAACAAGTGCTGAGTTTGTGCCCCTGTTTTTATGACACAACTAACTGGTGTTAATCTTCCTCTCCTCCTCCTCCTCTTACACTCCCAAAATGTCTTCCCCCTTCTCTTTCATTGAGATGTCCTCCTCTTCCTCTTCAAAAGGTTCTTCCACTTCTTTCACTACAACATCCTCCTCTTCTTCTTTCACTGCAACACCCTCCTCTTCTTCTTTCACTGCAACACCCTCCTCTTCTTCTTTCACTACAACACCCTCCTCTTCTTCACTCACTACAACATCCTCCTCTTCTTCTTTCACTACAACATCCTCCTCTTCTTCTTTCACTACAACATCCTCCTCTTCTTCTTTCACTAGAACATCCTCCTCTTCTTCTTTCACTACAACATCCTCCTCTTCTTCTTTCACTACAACATCCTCCTCTTCTTCTTTCACTACAACATCCTCCTCCTCTTCTTTCACTACAACATCCTCCTCTTCTTCTTTCACTACAACATCCTCCTCTTCTTCTTTCACTACATCCTCCTCTTCTTCTTTCACTGCAACATCCTCCTCTTCTTCTTTCACTACAACATCCTCCTCTTCTTCTTTCACTACAACATCCTCTTCTTCTTCTTTCACTACAACATCCTCCTCTTCTTCTTTCACTACAACACCCTCCTCTTCTTCTTTCACTACAACATCCTCCTCTTCTTCTTTCACTACAACATCCTCCTCTTCTTCTTTCACTACAACATCCTCCTCTTCTTCTTTCACTGCAACATCCTCCTCTTCTTCACTCACTACAACATCCTCCTCTTCTTCTTTCACTACAACATCCTCTTCTTCTTCTTTCACTGCAACATCCTCCTCTTCTTCACTCACTACAACATCCTCCTCTTCTTCTTTCACTACAACATCCTCTTCTTCTTTCACTACAACATCCTCCTCTTCTTCTTTCACTACAACATCCTCCTCTTCTTCTTTCACTGCAACATCCTCCTCTTCTTCACTCACTACAACATCCTCCTCTTCTTCTTTCACTACAACATCCTCCTCTTCTTCTTTCACTGCAACATCCTCCTCTTCTTCTTTCACAACAACATCCTCCTCTTCTTCTTTCACTACAACATCCTCCTCTTCTTCTTTCACTACAACATCCTCCTCTTCTTCACTCACTACAACATCCTCCTCTTCTTCTTTCACTACAACATCCTCCTCTTCTTCTTTCACTGCAACATCCTCCTCTTCTTCACTCACTACAACATCCTCCTCTTCTTCTTTCACTGCAACATCCTCCTCTTCTTCACTCACTACAACATGTTCCTCTTCTTCTTTCACTACAACATCCTCCTCTTCTTCTTTCACTACAACATCCTCCTCTTCTTCTTTCACTGCAACATCCTCCTCTTCTTCACTCACTACAACATCCTCCTCTTCTTCTTTCACTACAACATCCTCCTCTTCTTCTTTCACTATAACATCCTCCTCTTCTTCTTTCACTACAACATCCTCCTCTTCTTCTGTCACTACAACACCCTCCTCTTCTTCTTTCACTACAACATCCTCCTCTTCTTCTGTCACTACAACATCCTCCTCTTCTTCTTTCACTGCAACATCCGCCTCTTCTTCTTTCACTACAACATCCTCTTCTTCTTTCACTACAACATCCTCCTCTTCTTCTTTCACTACAACATCCTCCTCTTCTTCTTTCACTGCAACATCCTCCTCTTCTTCACTCACTACAACATCCTCCTCTTCTTCTTTCACTACAACATCCTCCTCTTCTTCTTTCACTATAACATCCTCCTCTTCTTCTTTCACTACAACATCCTCCTCTTCTTCTGTCACTACAACACCCTCCTCTTCTTCTTTCACTACAACATCCTCCTCTTCTTCTGTCACTACAACATCCTCCTCTTCTTCTTTCACTGCAACATCCGCCTCTTCTTCTTTCACTACAACATACTCCTCTTCTTCTTTCACTATAACATCCTCCTCTTCTTCTTTCACTACAACATCCTCCTCTTCTTCTTTCACTACAACACCCTCCTCTTCTTCACTCACTACTACATCCTCCTCTTCTTCTTTCACTGCAACACCCTCCTCTTCTTCTTTCACTGCAACACCCTCCTCTTCTTCTTTCACTACAACACCCTCCTCTTCTTCACTCACTACAACATCCTCCTCTTCTTCTTTCACTACAACATCCTCCTCTTCTTCTTTCACTACAACATCCTCCTCTTCTTCTTTCACTAGAACATCCTCCTCTTCTTCTTTCACTACAACATCCTCCTCTTCTTCTTTCACTACAACATCCTCCTCTTCTTCTTTCACTACAACATCCTCCTCCTCTTCTTTCACTACAACATCCTCCTCTTCTTCTTTCACTACAACATCCTCCTCTTCTTCTTTCACTACAACATCCTCCTCTTCTTCTTTCACTAGAACATCCTCCTCTTCTTCTTTCACTACAACACCCTCCTCTTCTTCTTTCACTACAACACCCTCCTCTTCTTCTTTCACTACAACATCCTCCTCTTCTTCTTTCACTACAACATCCTCTTCTTCTTCTTTCACAACAAGATCCTCCTCTTCTTCACTCACTACAACATCCTCCTCTTCATCTGTCACTACAACATCCTCCTCTTCTTCTGTCACTACAACATCCTCCTCTTCTTTCACTACAACATCCTCCTCTTCTTCTTTCACTACAACATCCTCCTCTTCTTCTTTCACTACAACATCCTCCTCTTCTTCTTTCACTACAACATCCTCCTCTTCTTCTTTCACTACATCCTCCTCATCTTCTTTCACTACAAAACCCTCCTCTTCTTCTTTCACTACAACATCCTCCTCTTCTTCTTTCACTACATCCTCCTCGTCTTCTTTCACTACAACACCCTCCTCTTCTTCTTTCACTACAACATCCCCCTCTTCTTCTTTCACTACAACATCCTCCTCTTCTTCTTTCACTACAACATCCTCCTCTTCTTCTTTCACTACAACATCCTCCTCTTCTTCTTTCACTACAACATCCTCCTCTTCTTCTGTCACTACAACATCCTCCTCTTCTTCTTTCACTACATCATCCTCTTCTTCTTTCACTACAACCTCTTCTTCTTTCACTACAACATCCTCCTCTTCTTCACTCACTACAACATCCTCCTCTTCTTCTTTCACTGCAACATCCTCCTCTTCTTCTTTCACTACAACACCCTCCTCTTCTTCTTTCAATACAACACCCTCCTCTTCTTCTTTCACTACATCCTCCTCTTCTTCTGTCACTACAACATCCTCTTCTTCTTTCACTGCAACATCATCCTCTTCTTCACTCACTACAACACCCTCCTCTTCCTCTTTCACTACAACATCCTCCTCTTCTTCACTCACTACAACACCCTCATCTTCTTCTTTCACTACAACATCCTCCTCTTCTTCTTTCACTACAACATCCTCCTCTTCTTCTTTCACTACAACATCCTCCTCTTCTTCTTTCACTACAACACCCTCCTCTTCTTCACTCACTACAACATCCTCCTCTTCTTCTTTCACTACAACATCCTCCTCTTCTTCTTTCACAACAACATCCTCCTCTTCTTCTTTCACTACAACATCCTCCTCTTCTTCTTTCACTACAACATCCTCCTCTTCTTCTGTCACTACAACATCCTCCTCTTCTTCTGTCACTACAACATCCTCCTCTTCTTCACTCACTACAACATCCTCCTCTTCTTCTTTCACTGCAACATACTCCTCTTCTTCTTTCACTACAACATCCTCCTCTTTTTTTTTCACTACAACATCCTCCTCTTCTTCACTCACTACAACATCCTCCTCTTCTTCTTTCACTACAACATCCTCCTCTTCTTCTTTCACTACAACATCCTCCTCTTCTTCACTCACTACAACATCCTCCTCTTCTTCTTTCACTGCAACATCCTCCTCTACTTCTTTCACTACAACATCCTCCTCTTCTTCTTTCACTACAACACCCTCCTCTTCTTCTTTCAATACAACACCCTCCTCTTCTTCTTTCACTACATCCTCTTCTTCTGTCACTACAACATCCTCTTCTTCTTTCACTGCAACATCATCCTCTTCTTCACTCACTACAACACCCTCCTCTTCCTCTTTCACTACAACATTCTCCTCTTCTTCACTCACTACAACACCCTCATCTTCTTCTTTCACTACAACATCCTCCTCTTCTTCTTTCACTACAACATCCTCCTCTTCTTCTTTCACTACAACATCCTCCTCTTCTTCTTTCACTACAACACCCTCCTCTTCTTCACTCACTACAACATCCTCCTCTTCTTCTTTCACTACAACATCCTCCTCTTCTTCTTTCACAACAACATCCTCCTCTTCTTCTTTCACTACAACATCCTCCTCTTCTTCTTTCACTACAACATCCTCCTCTTCTTCTTTCACTACAACATCCTCCTCTTCTTCACTCACTACAACATCCTCCTCTTCTTCTTTCACTGCAACATCCTCCTCTTCTTCTGTCACTACAACATCCTCCTCTTCTTCTGTCACTACAACATCCTCCTCTTCTTCACTCACTACAACATCCTCCTCTTCTTCTTTCACTGCAACATCCTCCTCTTCTTCTTTCACTACAACATCCCCCCTTTTTTTTTCACTACTACATCCTCCTCTTCTTCACTCACTACAACATCCTCCTCTTCTTCTTTCACTACAACATCCTCCTCTTCTTCTTTCACTGCAACATCCTCCTCTTCTTCTGTCACAACAACATCCTCCTCTTCTTCTTTCACTACAACATCCTCCTCTTCTTCACTCACTACAACATCCTCCTCTTCTTCTTTCACTGCAACATCCTCCTCTTCTTCTTTCACTACAACATCCTCCTCTTCTTCTTTCACTACAACATCCTCCTCTTCTTCACTCACTACAACATCCTCCTCTTCTTCTTTCACTACAACATCCTCCTCTTCTTCACTCACTACAACATCCTCCTCTTCTTCTTTCACTACAACATCCTCCTCTTCTTCTTTCACTACAACATCCTCTTCTTCTTTCACTGCAACATCCTCCTCTTCTTCTTTCACTACAACACCCTCCTCTTCTTCTTTCAATGTGATATCTTCTTCCTCCTTTTTCATTCGGAATCTCCTCTTCCTCTTCCTCGTCCACTGTAACACCCTCTATCTCCTCTTCCTATTCCTCATCCACTGTAACACCCTCTATCTCCTCTCCCTCTTCCACTGTAACACCCTCTATCTCCTCTTCCTCTTCCACTGTAACACCCTCTATCTCCTCCTCCTCGTCCACTGTAACACCCTCTATCTCCTCTTCCTCGTCCACTGTAACACCCTCTATCTCCTCTTCCTCTTCCACTGTAACACCCTCTATCTCCTCTTCCTCGTCCACTGTACCACTGTAACACCCTCTATCTCCTCTTCCTCTTCCACTGTAACACCCTCTATCTCCTCTTCCTCGTCCACTGTAACAGCATATATCTCCTCTTCCTCTTCCACTGTAACACCCTCTATCTCCTCTTCCGCTTCCACTGTAACACCTTCTATCTCCTCTTCCTCTTCCACTGTAATACCCTCTATCTCCTCTTCCTCTTCCACTGTAACACCCTCTATCTCCTCTTCCTCGTCCACTGTAACACCCTCTATCTCCTCTTCCTCGTCCACTGTAACACCCTCTATCTCCTCTTCTTCGTCCACTGTAACACCCTCTATCTCCTCTTCCTCGTCCACTGTACCACTGTAACACCCTCTATCTCCTCTTCCTCGTCCACTATAACACCCTCTATCTCCTCTTCCTCATCCACTGTAACACCCTCTCTCTCCTCTTCCTCGTCCACTTTAACACCCTCTATCTCCTCTTCCTCGTCCACTGTAACACCCTCTATCTCCTCTTCCTCGTCCACTGTAACACCCTCTATCCCTTCTTCCACTGTAACACCCTCTTTCCCTTCTTCCTCTTCCACTGTAACACCCTCTATCCCATCCTCCTCTTCTTCTGTCACTACAACATCCTCCTCTTCTTTCACTGCAACATCCTCCTCTTCTTCTTTCACTACAACACCCTCCTCTTCTTCTTTCAATGTGATATCTTCTTCCTCCTTTTTCATTCGGAATCTCCTCTTCCTCTTCCTCGTCCACTGTAACACCCTCTATCTCCTCTTCCTATTCCTCATCCACTGTAACACCCTCTATCTCCTCTTCCTCTTCCACTGTAACACCCTCTATCTCCTCTTCCTCTTCCACTGTAACACCCTCTATCTCCTCTTCCTCGTCCACTGTAACACCCTCTATCTCCTCTTCCTCGTCCACTGTAACACCCTCTATCCCTTCTTCCACTGTAACACCCTCTATCCCTTCCTCCTCTTCCACTGTAACACCCTCTATCCCTTCCTCCTCTTCCACTGTGACAGCCTCTATCCCTTCTTCCTCTTCCACTGTAACAGCCTTTATCTCCTCTTCCCCTTCCACTGTGACAGCCTCTATCTCCTCTTCCTCTTCTTTCAATGTGACAGCCTCCTCTTCCTCCTTTTTTCATTCTGAAAGCTTCCTCTCCTTTCAATATTTGGTAGCGCTTCATTTCAATGTCTGTTTTAGTACAAATATTGTAATAAATTACAATAATTCATAGTTATGCTGTAATAGTAACATCTAACTGGTGGTAATTGCTGTCTGTAATTACAGGGGTGTAACAATGAATGCTTGTCACCGTGCTTATTACGAATGTTAAAGTTTCCGCTAGCTTCCTAACGCATCTTTTTGACCAATTGAAATGATCTGATCAAAACATGGGAGTTTTTGCCACCAAGGATCGTGACACGATCACATGGGACAGGAATGATGGAATGGCGATTTTTCACAAAGTAATTGACAGACTCTAGCATGTTTACATTCCAAGAGAAATTGGATTCTCAAAAAGAACAACGTGCACCACTCCGGGACTCGAGGACGGAGTTCGGGAAACGCTGGGCTGAAAATCAAATACCAATAGGGAGCCACTGTAACAGTATAACTGTTCCCCTCGCCCATACCCGGGCGCGAACCAGGGACCCTCTGCACACATCAACAACAGTCACCCACGAAGCATCGTTACCCATCGCGCCACAAAAGCCGCGGCCCTTGCAGAGCAAGGGGAACCACTACCTCAAGGTCTCAGAGCAAGTGACGTCACCGATTGAAACGCTATTTAGCGCGAACACCGCTAACTAAGCCGTTTCACATATGTTACACCACTATGACGTGCTCACACGTTGGCAGTACCCACGTTTAACCACTAGATGGCCTCCGTGCTCCACGGTAAAGTTTTCCCCCTCTGCACGAGTCTCTCAGCAGCACTGCAATGTCGGGACTTTCAAAGTCAGTTGGCATGCAATGTTTTTCTTCGCTACATAGTGACAATTCTCCACGCCAACACTTATTATTGGGACTCTTTGCCCTATATCATCACTATCACTCATTACTCCTAGTGTATTTCCCCCTCCTTTGACTGTTCTACTATAGGCATACTAATATACATCTAATCACATTCTAGTGGTCACGTCCCTCTCGTTAGCAGATAATATTGAAGCTAGAATTCCGCCGAGTAAAACGTGCACTACGCAGCTTCTATTTCTATGTGACCCTTTATTTAACTAGTCAAGTCAGTTAAGAACCAACTCTTATTTACAATCACGGCCGGTTGTGATACAGCCTGGAATCGAATCACGGTCTGTGGTGACTCGAGAGCAGGGAACACGACGTGTTCGTCAACAACATACATGGTGGGTGGGAAATGTAGAGGGACGTGTAGAAATGGAACAATTGTGCCTTTTTGACGGAAATATTTGGGGTATTTTGGAGATCGGGTCATCGTTTAAGCGCGCTCTCCGCGAATACGGCGGGCCAGCTGGATGTCCTTGGACATGATGGTCACCCTCTTGGCGTGGATGGCGCACAGGTTGGTGTCCTCGAACAGGCCGACCAGGTAGGCCTCGCTAGCCTCCTGCAGGGCCATCACGGCGGAACTCTGGAAGCGCAGGTCGGTCTTGAAGTCCTGGCCAATTTCTCTCACCAGGCGCTGGAAGGCCAGTTTGCGGATCAGCAGCTCAGTGGACTTCTGGTAACCTCGGATCTCTCTCAGAGCCACGGTACCGGGCCTGTAACGGTGAGGCTTCTTCACGCCGCCGGTGGCCGCGGCGCTCTTGCGCGCAGCCTTGGTGGCGAGCTGCTTCCTGGGTGCTTTGCCACCGGTGGACTTGCGAGAGGTTTTACTTGGTTCTGGCCATGGACGCATTGTACGATACACAGAGAGTAACTGGTGGGGAAAGGAGCTGAGCACAGAACAACTGAGATGCACTGCAGCAGGTAACTTCCATTGTAAACTACATTAAACCACATCCACTGGGCATGCGCGCCTGTTCACACAACACACACTGGAGATACGCCCCAGCGTCGTCCGGGTTCGGTAGGTATAGGCCGTCATTGTAAATAAGAATTTGTTCTTAACTGACTTTCTTAGTTAAATTTAAAAAACGAATCTATCATGTTTATGTTCCTAGCTCCAACAGTGAAATCTATCATGTTTGTGTTCCTAGCTCCAACAGTGATATCTATCATGTTTGTGTTCCTAGCTCCAACAGTGATATCTATCATGTTTGTGTTCCTAGCTCCAACAGTGATATCTATCATGTTTGTGTTCCTAGCTCCAACAGTGATATCTATCATGTTTGTGTTCCTAGCTCCAACAGTGATATCTATCATGTTTATGTTCCTAGCTCCAACAGTGATATCTATCATGCTGTGTGTTCCTAGCTCCAACAGTGATATCTATCATGTTTATGTTCCTAGCTCCAACAGTGATATCTATCATGTTTATGTTCCTAGCTCCAACAGTGATATCTATAATGTTTCTGTTCCTAGCTCCAACAGTGATATCTATGTTTATGTTCCTAGCTCCAACAGTGATATCTATCATGTTTGTGTTCCTAGCTCCAACAGTGATATCTATCATGTTTGTGTTCCTAGCTCCAACAGTGATATCTATGTTTATGTTCCTAGCTCCAACAGTGATATCTATCATGTTTGTGTTCCTAGCTCCAACAGTGATATCTATCATGTTTGTGGTCCTAGCTCCAACAGTGATATCTATCATGTTTGTGTTCCTAGCTCCAACAGTGATATCTATCATGTTTATGTTCCTAGCTCCAACAGTGATATCTATCATGTTTGTGTTCCTAGCTCCAACAGTGATATCTATCATGTTTATGTTCCTAGCTCCAACAGTGATATCTATCATGTTTGTGTTCCTAGCTCCAACAGTGATATCTATCATGTTTATGTTCCTAGCTCCAACAGTGATATCTATCATGTTTATGTTCCTAGCTCCAACAGTGATATCTATCATGTTTGTGTTCCTAGCTCCAACAGTGATATCATGTTTATGTTCCTAGCTCCAACAGTGATATCTATCATGTTTGTGGTCCTAGCTCCAACAGTGATATCTATCATGTTTGTGTTCCTAGCTCCAACAGTGATATCTATCATGTTTGTGTTCCTAGCTCCAACAGTGATATCTATCATGTTTATGTTCCTAGCTCCAACAGTGATATCTATCATGTTTGTGTTCCTAGCTCCAACAGTGTTATCATGTTTGTGTTCCTAGCTCCAACAGTGATATATATCATGTTTGTGTTCCTAGCTCCAACAGTGATATCTATCATGTTTATGTTCCTAGCTCCAACAGTGATATCTATCATGTTTGTGTTCCTAGCTCCAACAGTGATATCTATCATGTTTGTGTTCCTAGCTCCAACAGTGATATCTATCATGTTTGTGTTCCTAGCTCCAACAGTGATATCTATCATGCTGTGTGTTCCTAGCTCCAACAGTGATATATATCATGCTGTGTGTTCCTAGCTCCAACAGTGATATCTATCATGTTTGTGTTCCTAGCTCCAACAGTGATATCTATCATGTTTATGTTCCTAGCTCCAACAGTGATATCTATCATGTTTATGTTCCTAGCTCCAACAGTGATATCTATCATGTTTGTGTTCCTAGCTCCAACAGTGATATCATGTTTATGTTCCTAGCTCCAACAGTGATATCTATCATGTTTGTGGTCCTAGCTCCAACAGTGATATCTATCATGTTTGTGTTCCTAGCTCCAACAGTGATATCTATCATGTTTGTGTTCCTAGCTCCAACAGTGATATCTATCATGTTTATGTTCCTAGCTCCAACAGTGATATCTATCATGTTTGTGTTCCTAGCTCCAACAGTGTTATCATGTTTGTGTTCCTAGCTCCAACAGTGATATATATCATGTTTGTGTTCCTAGCTCCAACAGTGATATATATCATGTTTGTGTTCCTAGCTCCAACAGTGATATCTATCATGTTTGTGTTCCTAGCTCCAACAGTGTTATCATGTTTGTGTTCCTAGCTCCAACAGTGATATATATCATGTTTGTGTTCCTAGCTCCAACAGTGATATATATCATGTTTGTGTTCCTAGCTCCAACAGTGATATCTATCATGTTTGTGTTCCTAGCTCCAACAGTGATATCTATCATGTTTGTGTTCCTAGCTCCAACAGTGATATCTATCATGTTTGTGTTCCTAGCTCCAACAGTGATATCTATCATGTTTGTGTTCCTAGCTCCAACAGTGATATCTATCATGTTTGTGTTCCTAGCTCCAACAGTGATATCTATCATGCTGTGTGTTCCTAGCTCCAACAGTGATATATATCATGCTGTGTGTTCCTAGCTCCAACAGTGATATCTATCATGTTTGTGTTCCTAGCTCCAACAGTGATATATATCATGCTGTGTGTTCCTAGCTCCAACAGTGATATCTATCATGTTTGTGTTCCTAGCTCCAACAGTGATATCTATCATGTTTATGTTCCTAGCTCCAATAGTGATATCTATCATGTTTGTGTTCCTAGCTCCAACAGTGATATATATCATGCTGTGTGTTCCTAGCTCCAACAGTGATATCTAACTTGTGCTAACGAGTTCCTAAAAAGTTAGATCCACTCCATATATGATTAGGACCTGCCCTGGAGCAGCCAGGTTGACATCATGACCAGGGTCCCTTTAACCAAAGCAGACCTACTGGGCATCTACATCAGCTACTTATCAAATCAAATCACGTTATTGGTCCATACACATTTTAAGCAGATATGATTGGTCCATACACGTTGTAGCAGATGTTATTGGTCCATACACATGTTGTAGCAGATGTTATTGGTCCATACACATGTTGTAGCAGATGTTATTGGTCCATACACATGCTGTAGCAGATGTTATTGGTCCATACACATTTTAAGCAGATGCTATTGGTCCATACACATGTTGTAGCAGATGTTATTGGTCCATACACATGTTGTAGCAGATGTTATTGGTCCATACACATTTTAAGCAGATGTTATTGGTCCATACACATGTTGTAGCAGATGTTATTGGTCCATACACATGTTGTAGCAGATGTTATTGGTCCATACACATTTTAAGCAGATGTTATTGGTCCATACACATGTTGTAGCAGATGTTATTGGTCCATACACATGTTGTAGCAGATGTTATTGGTCCATACACATTTTAACCAGATGTTATTGGTCCATACACATGTTGTAGCAGATGTTAATGGTCCATACACATGTTGTAGCAGATGTTATTGGTCCATACACATGTTGTAGCAGATGTTATTGGTCCATACACATGTTGTAGCAGATGTTATTGGTCCATACACATGTTGTAACAGATGTTATTGGTCCATACACATGTTGTAGCAGATGTTATTGGTCCATACACATGTTGTAGCAGATGTTATTGGTCCATACACATGTTGTAACAGATGTTATTGGTCCATACACATGTTGTAGCAGATGTTATTGGTCCATACACATTTTAAGCAGATGTTATTGCAGGTGTAGTGACATGCTTGTGTTCATACCTCCAAACAGTAGTATCTAACAATTCACAACAATTCCACACAAATCTAAAAGTAAAAGAATGGCATTAAGAAATATATAAATATTAGGACGAGTAATGTCGGAGTGGCATTGTCTAAAATACAGGAGAATAAAATACAGAATATGTGGTGAGTAAAGCAGTATGTAAACATTATTCAAGAGACCAGTTGTAAGACCAGTTCTGGAGTCTGTTTTCCCTGGCTGTCACCCTCGCATACCACGATCACATCCTGACCTCACTCAAACCCTGACCGTTCAAGCTGGAGAGTGTCCAGAAGAGACCCCTGCAGCAGAATCATTCTAGGCCGGTCGTATCACTGTACACCAGCTACCGGGAAGCACTCATGTAAGACAGGAGCAGATCTGCCTGACATTTTGTTAAATTTCACCTTTATTTAACCAGGTAGGCAAGTTGAGAACACCTTTATTTAACCAGGTAGGCAAGTTGAGAACAAGTTCTCATTTACAATTGCGACCTGGCCAAGATAAAGCAAAGCAGTTCGACACATACAAACGACACAGAGTTACACATGGAGTAAACAAACATACAGTCAATAATACAGTAGAAACAAGTCTATATACGATGTGAGCAAATGAGGTGAGATAAGGGAGGTAAAGGCAAAATAAAAGGCCATGGTGGCAAAGTAAATACAATATAGCAAGTAAAAACACTGAAGAACTCCCAGTTTACAGACTGGCTCCCTCCAACCAGAGCAAACTGAACACTCTCTGTCTCCGTGACAACAAACAGGCTGCTATCAGACTCTGCCGTTCCGTACCTCACTAAATGGATCGATTGATTTGGCGGCACACACCACATCGCCCAGAGCCTTAGAAATGCCTTCCTAAGAACTCTAAAGATGGATCTTCTCAAGCTGCCAACCAAAAAAAACCCTTGTCGTTGATTTGTATTAAAAAAGTGTTTTGCTAGTTTAGATAATTATATATGATTGACGTTATGATTGTAGATTGGTGTACAATTCAGTCTATGACTGTGAGAAAGAAAGGAAAAGCTGCTACTACTACCACTACACCACTACTACTACTACTGTTACTACTACCAGTACTACTGCTACTACTACTGTTACTAATACTACTACCACTACTACTACTACTACTACTACTACTACTACTACTACTACCACTACTGTTACTACTACTACTACTACTACCAGTACTACTGCTACTACTACTATTGTTACTACTACCAGTACTACTGCTACTACCACTACACCACTACTACTACTGTTACTACTACCAGTACTACTGCTACTACTACTGTTACTACTACTACTACCACTACTACTACTACTACTACTACTATTGTTACTACTACCAGTACTACTGCTACCGGTACTACTGCTACTACCACTACACCACTACTACTACTGTTACTACTACCAGTACTACTGCTACGACTACTGTTACTACTACTACTACCACTACTGCTACTACTACTACTACTACTATTGTTACTACTACCAGTACTACTGCTACCAGTACTACTGCTACTACCAGCACTACTGCTACTACTACTACTGTTACTACTGCTACCAGTACTACTACTGTTACCAGTACTACTGCTACTACTGTTACTACTGCTACTACTGTTACCAGTACTACTGCTACCACTGTTACCAGTACTACTGCTACTACTGTTACTACTGTTACCAGTACTACTGCTACTACTGTTACCAGTACTACTGCTACTACTGCTACCAGTACTGCTACCAGTACTACTACTACTACTACTACTACTACTACTACCACCAGTATTACTGCTACTACCAGTATTACTGCTACTACTACTACTACCAGTATTACTGCTGCTACTACTACTACTACCAGTATTACTGTTACTACTACTACTGCTACCAGTACTACTGCTACCAGTACTACTACTGTTACTACTACTACTACCACCACAGTTACCACTACTACAGCGACTACTACTGCTACTACAATTCAGTCTATGACTGTGAGAAAGAAAGGAAAAGCTACTTCTACGCAACATAAGTGGTTTTATCCACATTTCAGCCTCATAACGTCAAATAATCAATATTCAGACTATCGGCCAATAAAACAAAGTCTGTAACAGTAATAAATAAAATGGCGTTTAGTCATATATTATCGTAAAATATAGTCTGAAGATGGGGGGAAACGTGGTGGAAGAACCATTTGAAATTCAAGAAAGCCGTTTTGTGGGACTACTACTGTGTCCACTACCTGGAAAAACACAAACATTTCCAAATGCAATTGAATATTACCATACGTTGTTCCACGTTTGAGATCAGTCCTCATTTAACAATGCTTAACTATGTATTAAAAAGGCCATTGAAGCACACCTAAAGTAAATGTATATTTTCTAGATCAGTAAAAATGCTATGCAAAACGCCATTCTAATGTGTCACTGTAGATATGACCCTCTTGACTTCTCAACCGCCTGGTAGAGCTCTGTAACAAAACGCCATTCTAATGTGTCACTGTAGATATGACCCTCTTGACTTCTCAACCGCCTGGTAGAGCTCTGTAACAAAACGCCATTCTAATGTGTCACTGTAGATATGACCCTCTTGACTTCTCAACCGCCTGGTAGAGCTCTTTCACTTGATTGGAAAAATAATATTGGAAATACTTATTTCAGTTGGTAGTAATAAGAATTTAATGTTAAAGAATTGTTTTAACGTGTTTTCTCAAGAAGAAACAGAGGGTAACTTTTGTTTCGTCATCGTTGTCGAGTATACTTTCTACAATTTGATTTAATGTGGCATAAACAAAAAAACACGATTTTTCAGTCAAAAATATGAGATAAGGGCGGGAGCACTGTGTGTGTTCTCTCATGGAGACTAAGTGCATGTGACGTGAAATATGTCTTTCCACACCGGGAGCAGTGGTAAGGCATCTTCCCTGTGTGTGTTACCTCGTGGTCTGTCAGGTGCCTAAACTGGGTAAATATCGTTCCACACTGGGAGCAGCGGAAAAGCTTCCCCCCTGTATGGCATTTCTCATGCACTTTCAGGTTCCCTAAATTCTTAAACGTTTTTTCACAATGAGAACAGTGGAAAAGCCTCTTTACTTCTGTGTGAGTTCTCTCGTGTGATTCCAGGTTCCCTAACTGGATAAATCTCTTTCCGCACTGAGAGCAGTGATAAGGTTTCTCCCCTGTGTGTATTTTCGTATGTGCTTTCAGGCTCCCTGAATGGGTGAATCTCTTTCCACACAGGGCGCAGTGGTACGGCTTCTCTCCCGTATGTGTCCTCCCGTGCGTTTTCAGGTTCCCTAAATGGTTAAAACTCTTTCCACACTGGGAGCAGTGGTGTCGTCCAGCTGGTTTGGACGTCGCTGGGTCCGGATCCCCCGAAGGACTCTTACCGCTGTCAACGTGAGAGTCTGATCTCTCTCCTGCCAAAGACAGTGTTTAGTTAGACAGACATGTACGAAGTCCACATGATGAAACCTCTTACTAAGTCTTTGTATGGCGTTTAATATAGATCCCTCAGAGCAGAGTGGCTGTAGAGAACTGTAGGCTAATAAAACAAATCCTATTGAACTTTACATGTTGTGTCTTTTTTTGTTGACATCCTAATCTGATCTAGATTTATGATATCCTTATTACATCTTGACATCCTAATCTGATCTAGATTTATGATATCCTTATTACATCTTGACATCCTTATTGATCAACAATAACATCCTAATCTGATCTAGATTTATGATATCCTTATTACATCTTGACATCCTTATTGATCAACAATAACATCCTAATCTGATCTAGATTTATGATATCCTTATTACATCTTGACATCCTTATTGATCAGAAATGACATCCTGATCTAGATTTATGATATCCTTATTACATCTTGACATCCTTATTGATCAAAAATGACATCCAAATCTGATCTAGATTTATGATATCCTTATTACATCTTGACATCCTTATTGATCAACAATAACATCATAATCTGATCTAGATTTATGATATCCTTATTACATCTTGACATCCTTATTGATCAACAATGACATCCTAATCTGATCTAGATTTATGATATCCTTATTACATCTTGACATCCTTATTGATCAAAAAATGACATCCAAATCTGATCTAGATTTATGACATCCTTATTACATCTTGACATCCTTATTGATCAAAAAATGACATCCAAATCTGATCTACTTCTTATGGGGTTGTAAGGGAATTTATCCACATCTGATCTCTATAACCTCCTTATTGATCTCCACATCCAACATCTGATCTCTATAACCTCCTTATTGATCTCCACATCCAACATCTGATCTCTATAACCTCCTTATTGATCTCCACATCCAACATCTGATCTCTATAACCTCCTTATTGATCTCCACATCCGACGTCTGATAAAGGGTTAGCAGGGCATCAATGGAATGTGGACGTCAGATTAAATGAGGTTGGTTTCAATTTATTGACTAAGACTTTGGAAGTAAATCCAAATTCAATATATGACATCAAAATTGGTAAATAAACAAAAACAGGAAGTATAAATATAATATTTATTGATTGATTTATTTGTTGATATTCTTTTGCTTTTAACTCAGCTAAGGTGAACTGGAGGAGTGTGCTCGTACATGCCCTTAGGGATAGGGCCACCCCTTTTTTCTCCACTTCCTGTCTGAATGACGTGCCCAACATAAACTGACTGTAGCTCAGGTCCCCGAAGGGAGGATATGCATATAATTGGTACCATTGTAAATAAAAAAAACATTGAAGTTCGTAAGAAATGTTACAATAATGTAGGAGACTATAACATAATAGATATGGTAGGAGAAAATCCAACCTGATTTTTTATTTTTTATTTTTTATTTTTTATTTTTTATTTTTGGAGATAAATGCAAGAGAAAGGTCATATTGTAAAATAGCTCCCTGATGCATTTCCTATGGCTTCCACAGGGCGTCAACAGTACATCCTGTACAAAAACAAACTCGCGTCCTTGACAACTTCCTGGACAACAGCTCTGCACTGCTTCACGAAGCGCAAGAAGTATGAATGCCCCTTCTACTTCTGAAGAGGTCGTGTCACTGTAAATGCTACATGGTCAGGTATGAATGCCCTTCTACTTCTGAAGAGGTCGTATCACTGTAAATGCTACATGGTCAATGCAGACGTCAGATTAACTATGCAGCGCCCTGACGCACAATTCACCTCTCTCCCGCCAATTTGACAGTATTTCTGATTGGCTTAACGCACCACCACTATTTATTTTTAACCTTTATTTTAACTAAGTCAGTTAATTAAGAACAAATTCTTATTTTCAATGAGGGCCTAGGAACAGTGGGTTAACTGCCCTGTTCAGGGGCAGAACGACAGATTTGTACCTTGTCAGCTCGGGGATTTGAACTTGCAACCTTCCGGTTACTAGTCCAACGCTGTGGACCTGTGGAGCTTCTCAATGTAATGTTTTCTTCGCCTAAAACAGCAAAACAACGTGTGTTTTTACATCCTTTGAGAATTACAATAGTTCCTCAATGTATATAAAAAAAATATTTTCCAGCTCTCTCCCTTTTCGATGAACCACTCAGCAGGAAACAAGTAAATGCTCTGATCCAGTGGAAACGCCATAAAATAGACCTGATTACTTCTCATCAGTGCTTGACTTGGACTGGAATAGGTTCCTGCTACTCATTTTGGGTGCTGGTACTGTTTATATGTAGGTGCAGGATCTCCACTATACTTCTGAGCTAATATTCTATATTCTATAAGAGGAACATTTGAGGTTTCGCTACTCAGCTCCAGTAAGCGCCTGTCCAAGTCGAGCATTGCTTTTTATCTCTTGCGCAAACAACAACCTACAGCTGTGCCGGTCCTGAGCTCACCGGTTGAGGGGAAACTCTGAGGATCCAGAATATTTTATACAATGTTGCTAGGTTGGTAGCACAAGCTTCAGGCCTGACCCAAGTTAATAGTTGATACAGTGTTTCAAGTTGGTTGCAGACAGGCCATGCTTAGTCAATGTGATTTTATAGGATATTTATTTTTTAAATCAGGATATTTTCTACATGCAGGCTGCAATGTTTTTATTTGTTGACTTTATGTCGGCTATTTTTACCATAGTTGGAAACAGAAAATACTTTTTAGTTTTTTTTATCATTTTAATTTAGATTGAATTTTGATGAACAACATGACAATGATTTTGACATATGAAGACGTTTATTATAAATTAAATTAAAATGTTCCATGAAAATGTGCATATGAAAACCATAACTGGCACGCAGATAAGTAGAAATGGTACGATAAATTGGCATTCCACATAAGAAAAGGCAGAATGGTGTCTATATATGGAAAAATACACGCTAAAAAAATAAATCGACCAACATTTGTATTAGTTGTGGAACAGCCCTACTGGGAACAGATACCAGCTCTAATGGGAACAGATACCAGCCCTACTGGGAACAGATACCAGCCCTACTGGGAACAGATACCAGCCCTACTGGGAACAGATACCAGCCCTACTGGGAACAGATACCAGCCCTACTGGGAACAGATACCAGCTCTACTGGGAACAGATACCAGCCCTACTGGGAACAGATACCAGCTCTACTGGGAACAGATACCAGCCCTACTGGGAACAGATACCAGCTCTACTGGGAACAGATACCAGCACTACTGGGAACAGATACCAGCTCTACTGGGAACAGATACCAGCTCTACTGGGAACAGATACCAGCTCTACTGGGAACAGATACCAGCCCTACTGGGAACAGATACCAGCCCTACTGGGAACAGATACCAGCCCTACTGGGAACAGATACCAGCCCTGCTGGGAACAGATACCAGCCCTACTGGGAACAGATACCAGCCCTACTGGGAACAGATACCAGCTCTACTGGGAACAGATACCAGCCCTACTGGGAACAGATACCAGCCCTACTGGGAACAGATACCAGCCCTACTGGGAACAGATACCAGCTCTACTGGGAACAGATACCAGCCCTACTGGGAACAGATACCAGCTCTACTGGGAACAGATACCAGCCCTACTGGGAACAGATACCAGCCCTACTGGGAAACAGATACCAGCCCTACTGGGAACAGATACCAGCCCTACTGGGAACAGATACCAGCCCTACTGGGAACAGATACCAGCCCTACTGGGAACAGATACCAGCTCTACTGGGAACAGATACCAGCCCTACTGGGAACAGATACCAGCCCTACTGGGAACAGATACCAGCTCTACTGGGAACAGATACCAGCTCTACTGGGAACAGATACCAGCCCTACTGGGAACAGATACCAGCCCTACTGGGAACAGATACCAGCCCTACTGGGAACAGATACCAGCCCTACTGGGAACAGATACCAGCCCTACTGGGAACAGATACCAGCCCTACTGGGAACAGATACCAGCCCTACTGGGAACAGATACCAGCCCTACTGGGAACAGATACCAGCCCTACTGGGAACAGATACCAGCCCTACTGGGAACAGATACCAGCCCTACTGGGAACAGATACCAGCCCTACTGGGAACAGATACCAGCCCTACTGGGAACAGATACCAGCCCTACTGGGAACAGATACCAGCCCTACTGGGAACAGATACCAGCCCTACTGGGAACAGATACAAGCCCTACTGGGAACAGATACCAGCCCTACTGGGAACAGATACCAGCCCTACTGGGAACAGATACCAGCCCTACTGGGAACAGATACCAGCTCTACTGGGAACAGATACCAGCCCTACTGGGAACAGATACCAACTCTACTGGGAACAGATACCAGCCCTACTGGGAACAGATACCAGCTCTACTGGGAACAGATACCAGCCCTACTGGGAACAGATACCAGCCCTACTGGGAACAGATACCAGCTCTACTGGGAACAGATACCAGCCCTACTGGGAACAGATACCAGCTCTACTGGGAACAGATACCAGCCCTACTGGGAACAGATACCAGCTCTACTGGGAACAGATACCAGCTCTACTGGGAACAGATACCAGCCCTACTGGAAACAGATACCAGCTCTACTGGGAACAGATACCAGCTCTACTGGGAACAGATACCAGCTCTACTGGGAACAGATACCAGCTCTACTGGGAACAGATACCAGCCCTACTGGGAACAGATACCAGGCCTACTGGGAACAGATACCAGCTCTACTGGGAACAGATACCAGCCCTACTGGGAACAGATACCAGCCCTACTGGGAACAGATACCAGCTCTACTGGGAACAGATACCAGCCCTACTGGGAACAGATACCAGCCCTACTGGGAACAGATACCAGCCCTACTGGGAACAGATACCAGCCCTACTGGGAACAGATACCAGCTCTACTGGGAACAGATACCAGCCCTACTGGGAACAGATACCAGCCCTACTGGGAACAGATACCAGCCCTACTGGGAACAGATACCAGCCCTACAGGGAACAGATACCAGCCCTACTGGGAACAGATACCAGCTCTACTGGGAACAGATACCAGCCCTACTGGGAACAGATACCAGCCCTACTGGGAACAGATACCAGCTCTACTGGGAACAGATACCAGCCCTACTGGGAACAGATACCAGCCCTACTGGGAACAGATACCAGCCCTACTGGGAACAGATACCAGCCCTACTGGGAACAGATACCAGCCCTACTGGGAACAGATACCAGCTCTACTGGGAACAGATACCAGCCCTACTGGGAACAGATACCAGCTCTACTGGGAACAGATACCAGCCCTACTGGGAACAGATACCAGCTCTACTGGGAACAGATACCAGCCCTACTGGGAACAGATACCAGCCCTACTGGGAACAGATACCAGCTCTACTGGGAACAGATACCAGCCCTACTGGGAACAGATACCAGCTCTACTGGGAACAGATACCAGCCCTACTGGGAACAGATACCAGCCCTACTGGGAACAGATACCAGCTCTACTGGGAACAGATACCAGCCCTACTGGAAACAGATACCAGCTCTACTGGGAACAGATACCAGCTCTACTGGGAACAGATACCAGCTCTACTGGGAACAGATACCAGCTCTACTGGGAACAGATACCAGCCCTACTGGGAACAGATACCAGGCCTACTGGGAACAGATACCAGCTCTACTGGGAACAGATACCAGCCCTACTGGGAACAGATACCAGCCCTACTGGGAACAGATACCAGCTCTACTGGGAACAGATACCAGCTCTACTGGGAACAGATACCAGCCCTACTGGGAACAGATACCAGCCCTACTGGGAACAGATACCAGCCCTACTGGGAACAGATACCAGCCCTACTGGGAACAGATACCAGCCCTACTGGGAACAGATACCAGCCCTACTGGGAACAGATACCAGCCCTACTGGGAACAGATACCAGCCCTACAGGGAACAGATACCAGCCCTACTGGGAACAGATACCAGCTCTACTGGGAACAGATACCAGCCCTACTGGGAACAGATACCAGCCCTACTGGGAACAGATACCAGCCCTACTGGGAACAGATACCAGCTCTACTGGGAACAGATACCAGCCCTACTGGGAACAGATACCAGCCCTACTGGGAACAGATACCAGCCCTACTGGGAACAGATACCAGCCCTACTGGGAACAGATACCAGCCCTACTGGGAACAGATACCAGCCCTACTGGGAACAGATACCAGCTCTACTGGGAACAGATACCAGCCCTACTGGGAACAGATACCAGCCCTACTGGGAACAGATACCAGCCCTACTGGGAACAGATACCAGCCCTACTGGGAACAGATACCAGCCCTACTGGGAACAGATACCAGCCCTACTGGGAACAGATACCAGCCCTACTGGGAACAGATACCAGCCCTACTGGGAACAGATACCAGCCCTACTGGGAACAGATACCAGCCCTACTGGGAACAGATACCAGCCCTACTGGGAACAGATACCAGCCCTACTGGGAACAGATACCAGCCCTACTGGGAACAGATACCAGCCCTACTGGGAACAGATACCAGCCCTACTGGGAACAGATACCAGCCCTACTGGGAACAGATACCAGCCCTACTGGGAACAGATACCAGCCCTACTGGGAACAGATACCAGCCCTACTGGGAACAGATACCAGCCCTACTGGGAACAGATACCAGCTCTACTGGGAACAGATACCAGCTCTACTGGGAACAGATACCAGCTCTACTGGGAACAGATACCAGCCCTACTGGGAACAGATACCAGCCCTACTGGGAACAGATACCAGCCCTACTGGGAACAGATACCAGCCCTACTGGGAACAGATACCAGCCCTACTGGGAACAGATACCAGCTCTACTGGGAACAGATACCAGCCCTACTGGGAACAGATACCAGCTCTACTGGGAACAGATACCAGCCCTACTGGGAACAGATACCAGCCCTACTGGGAACAGATACCAGCCCTACTGGGAACAGATACCAGCCCTACTGGGAACAGATACCAGCCAGCCATGCTGGGAACAGATACCAGCCCTACTGGGAACAGATACCAGCCCTACTGGTAACAGATACCAGCCCTACTGGGAACAGATACCAGCCCTACTGGGAACAGATACCAGCCAGCCATGCTGGGAACAGATACCAGCCCTACTGGGAACAGATACCAGCCCTACTGGTAACAGATACCAGGCCATCTTCCTGTCAACTAACAGAACTCTGCTGGTTGTCCTGGTAACAGATACCAGCCCTACTGGGAACAGATACCAGCTCTACTGGGAACAGATACCAGCCCTACTGGGAACAGACCCGAGTGGGCAGATCTATTTTATTTGTTCAAACTAAACTACAGCACTTACTTTGATGTGTCAAATCTGATCCTTTCTTCTCTTCTCCTCCTCTCACAGTTCCACTCAGCCCCATTGTTTTCCTGCAGTCCACCAGCAGCACAGACAACCTCTTCATACCCAGCAGTAAGGTGCTACCGGGAGAGGCACGATACAGGGACTCCGGGAGGGAGGAAGGGCTAGCGTTGTCCTGGTAACCATAAAGAGGGGACACAGACACATATCATTATGGATGCTGATGTCACTGTTGTCATGAAATGCATTTACAGAAACCCAGCCCAGACCCCGATAGAGCAAGCTGTATGCTAGACCAGACCAAGCTGTACCTTCTGGTGTTCTGATCTGGAGAGACTCTTCTCTGCCTCGTCAGCATCAGGATGTTGTTGAGGCTCCCCAGAGGATCCATAATAGTCATGTGTCTCTCCTGTGTGAATGAGAACATCAAAACAGATGGTAAACTTATGACTTTTTATTGCAATCACAGATGGTAGGGAATTCGATTTGATTGGTCCTCAAATCACAGCTCAGACACAACACTTGAGTCAGGATAAAGTGGGGTTAGCCTGCCCCCTGATTGGTCCTCAACTAGCCTGCCCCGGAGCAGGTTAGAGATGAAGGATTTGTTGCCATAGAAACTTACATGGTTAAGAGGTAAGAGACCTTCAACAGTTTTCCTGAGTTGAATTCAGTGAGTCGAAAATCAGAATTGAACCGAAGTCAGCTCACTAACTCCTCTATCCCACTACATAGTATACCCCTCAGAGTTAAACAGGCTGTTGTGGGTTCTGATGGGAAATCAAAGTTGAGCAGGTGTTCATAATGTTTTGTAAACTCTGTATATATCGGGTTCAGATGGGGTATGACTGTTGAACTTAAGGTCGTTGTGCAATTAGAAGTTATATTCTTCAAGAATCAATGGCTACAACTCTCTCTAATGTGTCATCAGGTTCTAGGACTTCTTCTCTGCTTTTAAACTGTGAGATGTGAAGTTGTGGACTTGTTCCGAGTGACATTGGTGTACAGAGCGCTCTGTGAATTCCATAGGTTCCCGTGCCTTATGGTGTCACAGTGCCCCATATGTCAGCTCTTGGTTTCCACTTTCTCAGCGGAGCTGACCTGAACTGGCAGGTTTCACACCCCACATTTACATAGGGAGTGACGTGTCACATTTTCTGGCCTATCCAGAAAAATGATTTCTTCTCTTCCTCTGAGAGAGTGAACCCAGCATGGGAGACAGCTCCCAGGGGGGAAAGATGTTTACCCGCTGACTAAACTAAATTCATTTAGATGTAAATGGACAATGAAGTATCAATCATAGGATTAAAAAAAAAATGCATGTACCAATGGCAGATTGCCCCTTTATCAATTCCTCCAGTACTGAACAATATATTTGAGAGCATAACTTCAGTAGAATGCCCCTTTAAAACCACACCTTAGCCTAGTTCAACAACTGCTGAGTTGTTTTTAGACAATACTCACTGGTGTTAATCAGATCTTCTGTCTCCTCCTCTTTCACTCCCATAACAGCTTCAACCTTCTCTTTTATTGAGACAGCCTCCTCTTCCTCCCCAAAAGGTTCCTCTTTCACTGAAACAGCCCCCTCTTCCTCCTTTTTCATTCCGAAAGCTTCTACCTCCTCTTCCACTGTGACAGCCTGTATCCCCTCTTCCACTCCTAAAGTGTCTTTCTCTTCTTTCACTGGAACAT
>NW_027258874.1:15000-49978 GCF_045791955.1 Oncorhynchus clarkii lewisi | reverse complement strand
TTACTAAACCTGTTTCTGGTGTCGATTGAATTAATAAAACAATTTAATAAATTTCAGAATAAGACCGTAACGTAACAAAATGTGGATAAATTCAAGGGGGTCTGAATACACTTTATACAGTGCATTCGGAAAGTATGTGGACACCCCTTCAAATTAGTAGATTTGGCCATTTCAGCCACACCCCTTGCTGACAGGTGTATTAAAATAAAATAAAAAAGTCAGGCACACAGCCATGTAATCTCCATAGACAAACATTGGTAGCAGAATGGCCTTACTGAAGAGCTCAGTGACTTTCAATGTAGCACCGTCATAGGATGCCACCTTTCCAACAAGTCAGTGAATCAAATTTCTGCCCTGCTGGAGCTGCCCGGTCATCTGTAAGTGCTTTATTGTGAAGTGGAAACGTCTAGGAGCAACCATAGCTCAGCCGCGAAGTGGTAGGCCACACAAGCTCACAGAATGGGACCGCCAAGTGTTGAAGCGCATAACGCTTTCAAATCTGGGTTCGGAGGATGCCAGGAAAACGCTACCTTACCGAATAAATAGTTTGGTGAAGGAGGAAATAATGGTCTGGGCTGTTTTTCATGGTTCGGGCTTGGCCCCTTAGTTCCAGTGAAGGGAAATCTTAACGCAACAGCATACAATGACATCCTAGACAATTCTGTGCTTCCAACATTGTGGGAACAGTTTGCGGAACTGCCCTTTCCTGTTTCAGCATGACAGTGCCCCCGTGCACAAAATGAGGTCCATACAGAAATGGTTTGTGGAAGAACTTGACTGGCCTGCAGAGCCCTGACCTCAACTCCATCGAACAACTTTGGGATGAATTGGAACGCCGACTGCGAGCCAGGCATAATCGCCCAACCTCACTAATGCTCGTGGCTGAATGAAAGCAAGTCCCCGCAGCAATATTCCAACATCTAGTGGAAAGCCTTCCCAGAAGAGTTGAGGCTGTTAAAGCAACAAGAGGGGGGAGGGGGAACCAACTCCCTATTAATTCCCATGATTTTGGAATGTGAAGTTCGACGAGCAGGTGTCCACATACTTTGTCATGTAGTGTATATCTGAAACATGTATTTTTATTTAACTAGGCAAGTCAGTTAAGAACAAATTCTTATTTACAATGACTGCTTGTTATAAATAAATACATTTAAATATTTATGACGAAACTTCAGACAAGAATAATGTGGGCATTGCCTGACTAAATAGGCAGCAAGCTAGTCGGTCTTGCCATTTGAGATTTATTGTATCATGTTTTAAAATGAGAAAGCAACCAAAAACCAGGTTCCCCTTCTAATGGAACACTTTGTATTGAGAACCAATTTGAAACCAACATTTGATTTTGTCTTGCTCAAAACCGCACATGATTTCACCAAAACAAGAGCATCAGACTAGTCCAACACCCTTCAATGTTTAAAGTAGGCTATTCCATGACTGTTGTGATTAGCCATACAGTTAAGACGCAACTGTTTAAATACCTGGTTTGCATACCTATTCGTCGTCATAGCATTTACAAGTAGATATCATTTGAAACATCTTTCCTACCACTGTCGGTCTCCATGCAACAACCAGCAATTTAAAGCTGCGTACTCGATGCCCGAAAGATTATCGAGGTTATACGTGTGTGACAATTAAATCGACATAAAAGATGGATACCCAAAGTTGTTTATTTTTTTAATCAATTATGTAGCCGAGATTAAAAATAGTATTATAATATTTTTGTTCACTTACCCTAGCGGCCATCTTAAGGGGGTGATAAACTGGCCCAGAGCGTTTTCAAAAACTCCCCGGTATGTCGAGCCCTAACACAAACAGACGGGTATTTCCTGTGCCGTCGTCACCTCTTCCCGAAAGTTGGTATATTTTTGGTCAATTGCACATTACTGTTTGAGGCTACTGTAGACCATTGTAAAACGGTGTTTTAATCCGTTATTTGGTTACATGTGAATATATTTAGTATAGTTCTATCTAAAAAAAGGATAGCTTTTTTAATGTTAAACTTTTGTTTTCATGTAATTCACTGAGTAGGGTGGTCCTCCCCTTCCTCCTCTGAGGAGCCTCCACTGGTAGAAACTTACTTTGGGAAGCAGTGGGCAGCAGACAGTACCCAGTCCTTAGTGATGATGGTGCCTCCACAGATATGGCCATCCTTCGCTGTCTAAAGACCAAGAGGGGGAAAGAGGTAAAGAGGTTGAGGTGAATCATCAAAACAGGTCTTATTCCCCTCTCTCTCAGCAGTTCAGCATGATGACCAACACACACACACACACACACACACACACACACACACACACACACTAAAACCAGACAAACAAGTCTTCATGCATTTTGTTCATTCCATATCATGACTCAGCGCTGACATACCTGAATATCCACTTGCCACGGCCATGCCCCCATTGATGCATCTACTCCTCCCACAATCCTGTTCCCCATGGGTGGTTGACCACACTCTTCCTGAGCGTGACAAACCATGACACCTGAGAACAGTAGGCGAAATGGGAATTAGACCAGTCGTGTAGAAAGTACGCAATTGTCATACTTGAGAAAGTAAAGACACCTTAATAGAAAATGACTCGAGTAAAAGTCACCTAGTAAAATACTACTTGAGTAAACATCACAAAGTATGTTTTAAAATATCAAAAGTATAAGTATAAATCATTTCAAATTCCTTATGTTAAGCAAACCAGATGGCACCATTTTTGTTTTACAGATAGCCAGAGGCACACTCATACATAATTTACAAATGAAGAATTTGTCTTTAGTGATTCTGCTAGATCAGAGGCAGTAGGGATGACCAGAGATGTTCGCTTGATAACTGTGTGACTAACAATTTTAGGTGTTAGGGAAAGTGTATGAAGTAAAAAAGTACCTTATTTTCTTTAGGAATGTAGTTTAGTAAAAGTAGTCAAACATATAAATAGTAAAGTCAAATTCAGATACTCAAAACAATTACTTATGTAGTACTTTAAAGTATACCATTACCAAACAAATATTGTAGTTTTGAAACTGCAGTCGACTGTGGTATTTTGGACCCAGTATTTGCAGCATATTGCAGTTATACTGCACTCTGACTGCCATATTTTTTGTAAGAGTTTTTACTTAAGTACTTTACACCACTTAGCAGGACAAGAAAATGGTCTAATTTACACACTTATCAAGAGAACATCCCTGGTCATCCCTACTGCCTCTGATCTGGAGGACTCAAACAGAGAACATCCCTGGTCATCCCTACTGCCTCTGATCTGGAGGACTCACTAAACAGAGAACATCCCTGGTCATCCCTACTGCCTCTGATCTGGAGGACTCACTAAACAGAGAACATCCCTGGTCATCCCTACTGCCTCTGATCTGGAGGACTCAATAAACAGAGAACACACCTGGGTCACCCCTACTGCCTCTGATCTGGAGGACTCACTAAACAGAGAACACACCTGGTCACCCCTACTGCCTCTGATCTGGAGGACTCACTAAACAGAGAACACACCTGGTCACCCCTACTGCCTCTGATCTGGCAGAATCACAAATTCTTCATTTGTAAATTATGTATGAGTGTGCCTCTGGCTATCTGCAAATCTGCCTTTTGGTTTGTTTAATATAAGGAATTGGAAATGTACACTTTTGATACTTAAGTATATTTAAGCTGCTCTTTTGCACACCAGTATCTGTACCTGCACATGACCATCTGATCATTTATCACTCCGGTGTTAATCTGCTAAATTGTAATTATTCGCCTACCTCCTCATGCCTTTTGCACACAATGTATAGACTATTTATTTTATTTTATTCTGTGTTATTGACTTGTTAATTGTTGACTCCATGTGTAACTGTGTTGTTGTCTGTTCACACTGCTATGCTTTATCTTGGCCAGGTCGCAGTTGTAAATGAGACCTTGTTCTCAACTAGCCTACCTGGTTAAATAAAGGTGAAATAAAATAAATTAAATCAGCAATTACATGTACTTTTGATACTTAGGTAAATGTAAAACCAAATACTTTTACTCAAGTAGTTTTACTGGGTGACTTTCACTTTTGTCATATTCTGTTAAGGTATTTTTTACTTTGACTCAAGTTGGACAGTTGGGTACTTTTTCCACCACTGCCTTTAAATTGATACATATGCCTACGTGAGTACGCTGTCGATTAGGGCTGGCCTAGGCCCAAAGTGCATATGCTAAATTTGATCAAATACCCACAAACAGAACCGTCATTCTGTTACCAAACATAGTATCTACACTGTACTTCAAGTAGATGTTTTCGTGATATTCTTAGTGGAAATTGTTAAAAATAATCATTGTGCATAGTTGCATGGTTCGCTTAGCTTTGCAATCGAAGTGTTAAACACATTTAAAGTAAAAAAATCTGAGTATCAGCGTCACTCCTGCCGTGGAAATGCCATTAGGCAATGTTGCCGGAGTAGCCAAAACAAAGGTACCCAAATACAGGTCTATATTTTCTTTGCAACCCGCAAATGAGTCGATTGAAATTATACACAACTGACCTACTTCACTGACATGACCAGGTTATAGCATAAAGACATGAAAACTCACCTGTGAAACACCAAAGAAGTCTAACATAAAAGTCTGAATTCGGTATCATTTTCGAGGGACACGCGAATTTCACGTAGCCCCAAATTTCCCCCCAAAACGGTAGTATTCTTGAGAAGTCTTGTGTTCTAAATCAAATCGTCCGTACAGCAGCTAATTTTCACGGAAACCCACTTTCCACAATAGCGGTGTTGAAATCCTTCAGGGCGTGCGAATGGTTAAAATACGTATGAAAATGTCTACAAAATGTATGCGAAAACAAAGAGAACCATACGGTTACTGACAACCTCTTGGTTTATGCCTCCATTTAATACAAGGTTTGGAGAACCAGACCCGTGGACCACGTTCGTCAGAAAATCTCTAACGCTGGGACAGGCATTTGATTGTCCCTTTCGTTTATCACGTGAGCAAAGCACCTGTGATCCTACAGGGGAAGGTGTGGCAGGGGGTGTATTCCTTACGCCTATTCTGTTGCAAAAATGTTTGCAATAGAAATCGTTTATTCCAAACGGAAAACGTTTTGCAACAAAAAACGAGAGTTTCTTTTGGACAAATTCAGGTAGGTCTCCCCTATTCTGACCCCGTGTTGGCTCTAAAGGATATCCTGTATTCTGACCCGAGTTGGCTCTAGAAAATGTATCTTCAATATTATTCCTCTGGCAAACACACCCATTTTAAACAATTCCGAGTCAAAGATAGTTCAGAAGAAAACCAAGGGTTTGATCTATCTGAGCTCATTCATCATTAACTAGCTCATCAATATGATTTGTAAAAGACAGCTTTTCATCTATCCAGATCCAGATGACCAGATATTTGTAAGGAGGGACATGATCAATATTGACACCATCCAAAGTACATATGCTTAAATCATCAGAGTTATTTTTATGCGCTCTAGAGAACAACTTATACTTAGTTTTACCTTTATTCAATACTAATTCCAGGTCAAGAAAGTTTTTCTGTTGTACAATGAAGGCAGGCTGTAGTTCAGATAGAGCCTGGTCAACCGTGGGACTATAGCATACACAACAATATCATCAGCATACAAGTGCAGGTTGCAGTTGTTTTTTTTACAGACAAGTCGATATTGTTTATGTAAACAGTAAAAAGTACAGGACCCAGAATCGACGCCTACAGGACACATTTCTTAAAAACTAGTTAAGGTTTTATTTTATTGCGCTTTATTACGGGCAACAATTTGAATACTCATCACTGCATTCTCTACCAGAAAGTTGGTTGGCCCTCTGTGATGTCATCACTGCATTCTCTACCAGAAAGTTGGTTGGCCCTCTGTGATGTCATCACTGCATTCTCTACCAGAAAGTTGGTTGGCCCTCTGTGATGTCATCATTGCATTCTCTACCAGAAAGTTGGTTGGCCCTCTTTGATGTCACATAGGTTGATATATTGCTATGTGTTCATGTATAAAGCCCTTCTACAAAAGTCCGACTGTACCTAACATCATAATTAATCTTTAGACATCTCTAGAAAATACTTTGGTCTCTACTGAGTTAGGTAAATCAGCTTTTAGTTGTCCTCCACCTTATTTGTGGAACAATCTTCAAAATGTTCTTAAATGTGATGTTCTGGTGCCTCTAGGGAAACTCAGAAAGATGATTGAGGACCTTATTTCTGATGAATGTGATGTTCTGGTGCCTCTAGGGTAACTCAGAAAGATGATTGAGGACCTTATTACTGATGAATGTGATGTTCTGGTGCCTCTAGGGTAACTCGGAAAGATGATTGAGGACCTTATTACTGATGAATGTGATGTTCTGGTGCCTCTAGGGTAACTCGGAAAGATGATTGAGGACCTTATTACTGATGAATGTGATGTTCTGGTGCCTCTAGGGTAACTCGGAAAGATGATTGAGGACCTTATTACTGATGAATGTGATGTTCTGGTGCCTCTAGGGTAACTCAGAAAGATGATTGTGGACCTTATTACTGATGAATGTGATGTTCTGGTGCCTCTAGGGTAACTCAGAAAGATGATTGAGGACCTTATTACTGATGAATGTGATGTTCTGGTGCCTCTAGGGTAACTCAGAAAGATGATTGAGGACCTTATTACTGATGAATGTGATGTTCTGGTGCCTCTAGGGTAACTCAGAAAGATGATTGAGGACCTTATTACTGATGAATGTGATGTTCTGGTGCCTCTAGGGTAACTCAGAAAGATGATTGTGGACCTTATTACTGATGAATGTGATGTTCTGGTGCCTCTAGGGTAACTCAGAAAGATGATTGAGGACCTTATTACTGATGAATGTGATGTTCTGGTGCCTCTAGGGTAACTCAGAAAGATGATTGAGGACCTTATTACTGATGAATGTGATGTTCTGGTGCCTCTAGGGTAACTCAGAAAGATGATTGAGGACCTTATTACTGATGAATGTGATGTTCTGGTGCCTCTAGGGTAACTCAGAAAGATGATTGAGGACCTTATTACTGATGAATGTGATGTTCTGGTGCCTCTAGGGTAACTCAGAAAGATGATTGAGGACCTTATTACTGATGAATGTGATGTTCTGGTGCCTCTAGGGTAACTCAGAAAGATGATTGAGGACCTTATTACTGATGAATGTGATGTTCTGGTGCCTCTAGGGTAACTCAGAAAGATGATTGAGGACCTTATTACTGATGAATGTGATGTTCTGGTGCCTCTAGGGTAACTCAGAAAGATGATTGAGGACCTTATTACTGATGAATGTGATGTTCTGGTGCCTCTAGGGCAGGGGTGTCAAAGTCAAATGGACGGAGGGCCAAATAAAAAAATCAGCTACAAGACGAGGGCCGGACTGTTCGAATGTTCATTGAAAAATTTTTAAATGACGCATATAGTCTAGTGAACCTAATTGAACCTACTGAAAACCTAACAAATATATTACAATATGATCAGATAAATAAAGCAATATTTTCTTATGGCTCTGTCAGTAATCTTTAATTTTCAACAGACACAAAAGACAAATTTCCTTTATATAAATATCCCCATAACATGAACATTAAATGAAAGAAACCGGTATTCAAGGCACCATCAGTAGACTATATTTTCTATTTTAGCAAAAGTGGGCTAAATTTACTTCAAAGAAAAAACAATAATAGCAATTTTCTATCATCCACTCAACTGAAATATTTTTAAAATATAATTGGATTGAAATACAAAAAAATAAAGTGCAAAAATCTATTAATCAAAAACAACACTTTGTTTAAGGAGAAGTAACATGCAGTGAAAACAAATATAAAATTTTAACTTTTAAACTTGAACTGAGTAAAAACTCTAAATATGTGATTGCACAGTAATGTTCACTTGTTTGAGGTTGAGGGTGATACTTGGTGGTGTCCCATCTTTTCCACAAGTTCATCAATGTTCGGGGTAAGGCTCTGAGCTGAAGAAATCCTCAGAATTGAGTGGAGGTGTTCAGCAGTAAGTCGACTTCTGTGTGATGTTTTGTTCAGGTTCATCAAAGAAAACAGTTGTTCACACAGGTATGTGCTGCCAAACATAGACAACGTTTGAGCAGCCTGGATGCGCAGCTGGGGCATTGTGCCGGGGAGGAAACGGGCGAACTCCGCAGCACCCACTGCCGCATATTTTGCCCTCAGTGCATCATTGCATTGGAGGTCAATCAACTCCATTTGGAGGTTTGGTGGTGAGCTTTCCACGTCAACAGCAAATGGGTTACCGAGCAGTTCCAACCTGCTTTTTTGTGCTTCAAAGTCAGCAAATCGGCGTCGAAAGTCAGCGGCAAGCATACCTATTTTATCAGCCAACTGTGTGCTCGGGAACGCACTGGTAGAGAGCTTCTCTTTCATGGTCTGGCAGCTGGGAAAGTGGCTCAAATTTTCTTTCCGCATCTGCGTCTCCCACAGAGTCAGTTTGGTTTTAAATGCCTTCACTGTACTGTACATATCAGAGATGACACGATCCCGACCCTGCAGCTGCAAGTTTATTGCATTCAGATGACTCGTAATGTCACACAGAAAAGCCATTTCACACAGAAACATTTCGTCTCGGAGTTGTGTTGTGTCTTTCCCTTTGCTGTCCAAGAACAGACAAATCTCCTCACGAAGCTCGAAACATCTTTGAAGCACCTTTCCCTGGCTTAGCCATCGCACCTCTGTGTGATAAGGCAAATCACCATGCTCCGTTTCTAACTCCGTCAGAAATGCCTTGAACTGGCGGTGATTCAAACCTTTGGCTCTGATAAAGTTAACTGTGCGCGTGATGATGCTCATTACATGCTCCATTTTCAAGGCTTTACCGCACAACGCTTCCTGGTGTATGATACAATGATAAGCTGTCAGCTCACCTGTCGCGTTTTCCTCTTGCATCTTTTCCCGTATCTTCGCCACCAGTCCGCTCCTGTGTCCACACATCGCAGGTGCTCCGTCGGTTGTCAAACCCACGAGTTTTTCCCAAGGCAGCTCCATCTCATTTACACATCTTGACACCTCTTCATACAAATCATGCCCCGTAGTTGTGCCATGCATAGGACGTAAAGCCAAAAACTCCTCTGTCACGCTTAGGTTGGAGTCCACTCCGCGGATGAAAATTGACAACTGGGCAATGTCAGAAATGTCGGTGCTCTCATCCACAGCCAAGGAATATGCAATAAAATCTTTTCCCTTTTTCACAAGCTGCTCTTTTAGATTGATGGACAACTGGTCTACTCTCTCGGCAATGGTGTTTCTGCTCAGACTCACATTTAAAAAGAGTTGCCTTTTTTCTGGGCAAACTTCGTCACAAACTTTAATCAGGCAGTTTTTGATGAAATCCCCCTCCGTAAATGGCCGGGCTGATTTAGCGATCTCTTCTGCCAAAATAAAACTGGCCTTGACAGCAGCCTGGCCTTGTGATTTGGCTTTTTTGAACAGAGCCTGTCGAGATTTGAGGCCTCGTTTTAATTCCTCTGCCTTTTGTAGCCTTTGTTCCATGTCCATATTCTTGTTTTTGTCCGCGTGTTTCGTTTCATAATGTCGTCTCAGATTATACTCTTTCAGTACCGCCACACTTTCTCCACACAGAAGACACACAGGTTTTCCAGCTACCTTCGTGAACATATACTCCGACTCCCACCTTGTTTGAAACCCCCGGTTCTCAGTATCCACCTTCCGTTTTGCCATTTTTGATGGGTATCTGAAAGTTAATTTTACTGTGATGCTGACGACTGCTGTGCCAATAAATATTGAAATGAAGCAGCCTACTGCTCGGTGCGTCACCTTTGCATTGTGGGAAATGTAGTATTGGTGCGTGTAAAAGATCTGCGGGCTGCCGGCTTGCTGCGGGCCGGTTCTAATAATAAATCAAGATCATCCCAGGGGCCGTAAAAAACCTTCTTGCGGGCCGGATGTGGCCCGCGGGCCTTGACTCTGACATATGTGCCCTAGAGGCACCAGAACATCACATTCATCAGTAATAAGGTCCTCAATCATCTTTCTGAGTTACCCTAGAGGCACCAGAACATCACATTCATCAGTAATAAGGTCCTCAATCATCTTTCTGAGTTACCCTAGAGGCACCAGAACATCACATTCATCAGTAATAAGGTCCTCAATCATCTTTCTGAGTTACCCTAGAGGCACCAGAACATCACATTCATCAGTAATAAGGTCCACAATCATCTTTCTGAGTTACCCTAGAGGCACCAGAACATCACATTCATCAGTAATAAGGTCCTCAATCATCTTTCTGAGTTACCCTAGAGGCACCAGAACATCACATTCATCAGTAATAAGGTCCTCAATCATCTTTCTGAGTTACCCTAGAGCACATATGTCAGAGTCAAGGCCCGCGGGCCACATCCGGCCCGCAAGAAGGTTTTTTACGGCCCCTGGGATGATCTTGATTTATTATTAGAACCGGCCCGCAGCAAGCCGGCAGCCCGCAGATCTTTTACACGCACCAATACTACATTTCCCACAATGCAAAGGTGACGCACCGAGCAGTAGGCTGCTTCATTTCAATATTTATTGGCACAGCAGTCGTCAGCATCACAGTAAAATTAACTTTCAGATACCCATCAAAAATGGCAAAACGGAAGGTGGATACTGAGAACCGGGGGTTTCAAACAAGGTGGGAGTCGGAGTATATGTTCACGAAGGTAGCTGGAAAACCTGTGTGTCTTCTGTGTGGAGAAAGTGTGGCGGTACTGAAAGAGTATAATCTGAGACGACATTATGAAACGAAACACGCGGACAGAAACAAGAATATGGACATGGAACAAAGGCTACAAAAGGCAGAGGAATTAAAACGAGGCCTCAAATCTCGACAGGCTCTGTTCAAAAAAGCCAAATCACAAGGCCAGGCTGCTGTCAAGGCCAGTTTTATTTTGGCAGAAGAGATCGCTAAATCAGCCCGGCCATTTACGGAGGGGGATTTCATCAAAAACTGCATGATTAAAGTTTGTGACGAAGTTTGCCCAGAAAAAAGGCAACTCTTTTTAAATGTGAGTCTGAGCAGAAACACCATTGCCGAGAGAGTAGACCAGTTGTCCATCAATCTAAAAGAGCAGCTTGTGAAAAAGGGAAAAGATTTTATTGCATATTCCTTGGCTGTGGATGAGAGCACCGACATTTCTGACATTGCCCAGTTGTCAATTTTCATCCGCGGAGTGGACTCCAACCTAAGCGTGACAGAGGAGTTTTTGGCTTTACGTCCTATGCATGGCACAACTACGGGGCATGATTTGTATGAAGAGGTGTCAAGATGTGTAAATGAGATGGAGCTGCCTTGGGAAAAACTCGTGGGTTTGACAACCGACGGAGCACCTGCGATGTGTGGACACAGGAGCGGACTGGTGGCGAAGATACGGGAAAAGATGCAAGAGGAAAACGCGACAGGTGAGCTGACAGCTTATCATTGTATCATACACCAGGAAGCGTTGTGCGGTAAAGCCTTGAAAATGGAGCATGTAATGAGCATCATCACGCGCACAGTTAACTTTATCAGAGCCAAAGGTTTGAATCACCGCCAGTTCAAGGCATTTCTGACGGAGTTAGAAACGGAGCATGGTGATTTGCCTTATCACACAGAGGTGCGATGGCTAAGCCAGGGAAAGGTGCTTCAAAGATGTTTCGAGCTTCGTGAGGAGATTTGTCTGTTCTTGGACAGCAAAGGGAAAGACACAACACAACTCCGAGACGAAATGTTTCTGTGTGAAATGGCTTTTCTGTGTGACATTACGAGTCATCTGAATGCAATAAACTTGCAGCTGCAGGGTCGGGATCGTGTCATCTCTGATATGTACAGTACAGTGAAGGCATTTAAAACCAAACTGACTCTGTGGGAGACGCAGATGCGGAAAGAAAATTTGAGCCACTTTCCCAGCTGCCAGACCATGAAAGAGAAGCTCTCTACCAGTGCGTTCCCGAGCACACAGTTGGCTGATAAAATAGGTATGCTTGCCGCTGACTTTCGACGCCGATTTGCTGACTTTGAAGCACAAAAAAGCAGGTTGGAACTGCTCGGTAACCCATTTGCTGTTGACGTGGAAAGCTCACCACCAAACCTCCAAATGGAGTTGATTGACCTCCAATGCAATGATGCACTGAGGGCAAAATATGCGGCAGTGGGTGCTGCGGAGTTCGCCCGTTTCCTCCCCGGCACAATGCCCCAGCTGCGCATCCAGGCTGCTCAAACGTTGTCTATGTTTGGCAGCACATACCTGTGTGAACAACTGTTTTCTTTGATGAACCTGAACAAAACATCACACAGAAGTCGACTTACTGCTGAACACCTCCACTCAATTCTGAGGATTTCTTCAGCTCAGAGCCTTACCCCGAACATTGATGAACTTGTGGAAAAGATGGGACACCACCAAGTATCACCCTCAACCTCAAACAAGTGAACATTACTGTGCAATCACATATTTAGAGTTTTTACTCAGTTCAAGTTTAAAAGTTAAAATTTAATATTTGTTTTCACTGCATGTTACTTCTCCTTAAACAAAGTGTTGTTTTTGATTAATAGATTTTTGCACTTTATTTTTTTGTATTTCAATCCAATTATATTTTAAAAATATTTCAGTTGAGTGGATGATAGAAAATTGCTATTATTGTTTTTTCTTTGAAGTAAATTTAGCCCACTTTTGCTAAAATAGAAAATATAGTCTACTGATGGTGCCTTGAATACCGGTTTCTTTCATTTAATGTTCATGTTATGGGGATATTTATATAAAGGAAATTTGTCTTTTGTGTCTGTTGAAAATTAAAGATTACTGACAGAGCCATAAGAAAATATTGCTTTATTTATCTGATCATATTGTAATATATTTGTTAGGTTTTCAGTAGGTTCAATTAGGTTCACTAGACTATATGCGTCATTTAAAAATTTTTCAATGAACATTCGAACAGTCCGGCCCTCGTCTTGTAGCTGATTTTTTTATTTGGCCCTCCGTCCATTTGACTTTGACACCCCTGCTCTAGGGTAACTCAGAAAGATGATTGAGGACCTTATTACTGATGAATGTGATGTTCTGGTGCCTCTAGGGTAACTCAGAAAGATGATTGAGGACCTTATTACTGATGAATGTGATGTTCTGGTGCCTCTAGGGTAACTCAGAAAGATGATTGAGGACCTTATTACTGATGAATGTGATGTTCTGGTGCCTCTAGGGTAACTCAGAAAGATGATTGAGGACCTTATTACTGATGAATGTGATGTTCTGGTGCCTCTAGGGTAACTCAGAAAGATGATTGAGGACCTTATTACTGATGAATGTGATGTTCTGGTGCCTCTAGGGTAACTCAGAAAGATGATTGAGGACCTTATTACTGATGAATGTGATGTTCTGGTGCCTCTAGGGTAACTCAGAAAGATGATTGTGGACCTTATTACTGATGAATGTGATGTTCTGGTGCCTCTAGGGTAACTCAGAAAGATGATTGAGGACCTTATTACTGATGAATGTGATGTTCTGGTGCCTCTAGGGTAACTCAGAAAGATGATTGAGGACCTTATTACTGATGAATGTGATGTTCTGGTGCCTCTAGGGTAACTCAGAAAGATGATTGAGGACCTTATTACTGATGAATGTGATGTTCTGGTGCCTCTAGGGTAACTCAGAAAGATGATTGAGGACCTTATTACTGATGAATGTGATGTTCTGGTGCCTCTAGGGCACATATGTCAGAGTCAAGGCCCGCGGGCCACATCCGGCCCGCAAGAAGGTTTTTTACGGCCCCTGGGATGATCTTGATTTATTATTAGAACCGGCCCGCAGCAAGCCGGCAGCCCGCAGATCTTTTACACGCACCAATACTACATTTCCCACAATGCAAAGGTGACGCACCGAGCAGTAGGCTGCTTCATTTCAATATTTATTGGCACAGCAGTCGTCAGCATCACAGTAAAATTAACTTTCAGATACCCATCAAAAATGGCAAAACGGAAGGTGGATACTGAGAACCGGGGGTTTCAAACAAGGTGGGAGTCGGAGTATATGTTCACGAAGGTAGCTGGAAAACCTGTGTGTCTTCTGTGTGGAGAAAGTGTGGCGGTACTGAAAGAGTATAATCTGAGACGACATTATGAAACGAAACACGCGGACAAAAACAAGAATATGGACATGGAACAAAGGCTACAAAAGGCAGAGGAATTAAAACGAGGCCTCAAATCTCGACAGGCTCTGTTCAAAAAAGCCAAATCACAAGGCCAGGCTGCTGTCAAGGCCAGTTTTATTTTGGCAGAAGAGATCGCTAAATCAGCCCGGCCATTTACGGAGGGGGATTTCATCAAAAACTGCATGATTAAAGTTTGTGACGAAGTTTGCCCAGAAAAAAGGCAACTCTTTTTAAATGTGAGTCTGAGCAGAAACACCATTGCCGAGAGAGTAGACCAGTTGTCCATCAATCTAAAAGAGCAGCTTGTGAAAAAGGGAAAAGATTTTATTGCATATTCCTTGGCTGTGGATGAGAGCACCGACATTTCTGACATTGCCCAGTTGTCAATTTTCATCCGCGGAGTGGACTCCAACCTAAGCGTGACAGAGGAGTTTTTGGCTTTACGTCCTATGCATGGCACAACTACGGGGCATGATTTGTATGAAGAGGTGTCAAGATGTGTAAATGAGATGGAGCTGCCTTGGGAAAAACTCGTGGGTTTGACAACCGACGGAGCACCTGCGATGTGTGGACACAGGAGCGGACTGGTGGCGAAGATACGGGAAAAGATGCAAGAGGAAAACGCGACAGGTGAGCTGACAGCTTATCATTGTATCATACACCAGGAAGCGTTGTGCGGTAAAGCCTTGAAAATGGAGCATGTAATGAGCATCATCACGCGCACAGTTAACTTTATCAGAGCCAAAGGTTTGAATCACCGCCAGTTCAAGGCATTTCTGACGGAGTTAGAAACGGAGCATGGTGATTTGCCTTATCACACAGAGGTGCGATGGCTAAGCCAGGGAAAGGTGCTTCAAAGATGTTTCGAGCTTCGTGAGGAGATTTGTCTGTTCTTGGACAGCAAAGGGAAAGACACAACACAACTCCGAGACGAAATGTTTCTGTGTGAAATGGCTTTTCTGTGTGACATTACTGTAACGGTTCTCTTCTTGGGAAGTAGAGGCGGACCAAAGCGCAGCGTGGTGGTTGTTCATTGTATTTATTGACGACACTATACAAGAACAAACTAACGGAAAAACAAGAAACGTGAGAACTCAAAACCTAAATACAGCCTATCTGGTGAACACTACACAAAGACAGGAACAATCACCCACAAACAAACAGTGAAACCCAGGCTACCTAAGTATGATTCTCAATCAGAGACAACTAATGACACCTGCCTCTGATTGAGAACCATACTAGGCCGAAAACATAGAACTGACCCAAAACATAGAAAAACAAACATAGACTGCCCACCCAACTCACGCCCTGACCATACTAAATAAATACAAAAACAAAGGAAATAGAGGTCAGAACGTGACAGTACCCCCCCCCAAAGGTGCGGACTCCGGCCGCAAAACCTTGACCTATAGGGGAGGGTCTGGGTGGGCGTCTGTCCGCGGTGGCGGCTCTGGCGCGGGACGCGGACCCCACTTCGCCATTGTCTTAGTCCGCCGTATTGTCCGCCTCCGTGGCTTACTCCCCATGCCCACCCCTCTCAATGACCCCACTGGACAGAGGGGCTGCTCGGGACAGAGGTGAAGCAGCAGCTCGGGACAGAGGGGCAGCTGCTCGGGACAGAGGGGCAGCTGCTCGGGACAGAGGGGCAGCAGCAGCTCGGGACAGAGGGGCGGCAGCTGCTCGGGACCGAGGGGCGGCAGCAGCTCGGGACAGAGGGGCGGCAGCAGCTCGGGACCGAGGGGCGGCAGCAGCTCGGGACAGAGGGGCGGCAGCAGCTCGGGACAGAGGGGCGGCAGCAGCTCGGGACAGAGGGGCGGCAGCAGCTCGGGACAGAGGGGCGGCAGCAGCTCGGGACGGAGGGGCAGCTGCTCGGGACGGAGGGGCAGCTGCTCCGGACAGAGGGGCAGCTGCTCGGGACGGAGGGGCAGCTGCTCCGGGCGGAGGGGCTCTAGCGGCCCCTGGCTGACTGGCGGCACCTGGCTGACTGGCGGCACTGGCGGCCCCTGGTTGACTGGCGGCACTGGCGGCCCCTGGCTGACTGGCGGCACTGGCGGCCCCTGGCTGACGGGCGGCACTGGCGGCCCCTGGCTGACGGGCGGCACTGGCGGCCCCTGGTTGACTGGCGGCACTGGCGGCCCCTGGCTGACTGGCGGCACTGGCGGCCCCTGGCTGACGGGCGGCACTGGCGGCCCCTGGCTGACGGGCGGCACTGGCGGCCCCTGGCTGACGGGCGGCACTGGCGGCGCTGGGCAGACGGGCGGCACTGGCGGCGCTGGGCAGACGGGCGGCACTGGCGGCGCTGGGCAGACGGGCGGCTCCGGCAGAGGCGCCGGACAGGCGGGAGGCTCCGGCAGAGGCGCCGGACAGGCGGGAGGCTCCGGCAGCGGCGCCGGACAGGCGGGAGGCTCCGGCAGCGGCGCCGGACAGGCGGGAGGCTCCGGCAGAGGCGCCGGACAGGCGGGAGGCTCCGGCAGAGGCGCCGGACAGGCGGGAGGCTCCGGCAGAGGCGCCGGACAGGCGGGAGGCCCCGGCAGCGGCGCCGGACAGGCGGGAGGCTCCGGCAGAGGCGCCGGACAGGCGGGAGACTCCGGCAGCGCTGGAGAGGAGGAAGGCTCTGGACGGATGGGCCGGAGAGACAGCCTGGTACGGGGAGCTGCCACCGGAGGGCTGGGGTGTGGAGGTGGTGACGGATAGACCGGGCCGTGCAGGCGCACTGGAGCTCTTGAGCACCGAGCCTGCCCAACCTTACCCGGTTGAATGGTCCCGGTCGCCCTGCCAGTGCGGCGAGGTGGAATAGCCCGCACTGGGCTATGCAGGCGAACCGGGGACACCGTGCGCAAGGCTGGTGCCATGTAAGCCGGCCCAAGGAGACGCACTGGAGACCAGATGCGTAGAGCCGGCTTCATGGCACTTGGCTCGATGCCCACTCTAGCCCGGCCGATACGCGGAGCTGGAATGTACCGCACCGGGCTGTGCACCCGCACTGGGGACACCGTGCGCTCCACAGCGTAACACGGTGCCTGCACGGTCTCTCTAGCCCCCCGGTAACCACAGGAAGTTGGCTCAGGTCTCCTACCTGGCGTAGCCATACTCCCTGTTAGCCCCCCCCCAATAAATTTTTGGGGCTGACTCCCGGGCTTCCATCCACGACGCCGCGCTGCCTCCTCATACCAGCGCCTCTCCGCTTTCGCCGCCTCCCGTTCTTCCTTGGGGCGGCGATATTCTCCTGGCTGAGCCCAAGGTCCTTTACCGTCTAATTCGTCCTCCCATGTCCATACCTCCTCGCGCTGCTCCTGCTGCTGCTTTCTCCTTTGCCCATTACCACACCGCTTGGTCCTGTTGTGGTGGGTGATTCTGTAACGGTTCTCTTCTTGGGAAGTAGAGGCGGACCAAAGCGCAGCGTGGTGGTTGTTCATTGTATTTATTGACGACACTATACAAGAACAAACTAACGGAAAAACAAGAAACGTGAGAACTCAAAACCTAAATACAGCCTATCTGGTGAACACTACACAAAGACAGGAACAATCACCCACAAACAAACAGTGAAACCCAGGCTACCTAAGTATGATTCTCAATCAGAGACAACTAATGACACCTGCCTCTGATTGAGAACCATACTAGGCCGAAAACATAGAACTGACCCAAAACATAGAAAAACAAACATAGACTGCCCACCCAACTCACGCCCTGACCATACTAAATAAATACAAAAACAAAGGAAATAGAGGTCAGAACGTGACAATTACGAGTCATCTGAATGCAATAAACTTGCAGCTGCAGGGTCGGGATCGTGTCATCTCTGATATGTACAGTACAGTGAAGGCATTTAAAACCAAACTGACTCTGTGGGAGACGCAGATGCGGAAAGAAAATTTGAGCCACTTTCCCAGCTGCCAGACCATGAAAGAGAAGCTCTCTACCAGTGCGTTCCCGAGCACACAGTTGGCTGATAAAATAGGTATGCTTGCCGCTGACTTTCGACGCCGATTTGCTGACTTTGAAGCACAAAAAAGCAGGTTGGAACTGCTCGGTAACCCATTTGCTGTTGACGTGGAAAGCTCACCACCAAACCTCCAAATGGAGTTGATTGACCTCCAATGCAATGATGCACTGAGGGCAAAATATGCGGCAGTGGGTGCTGCGGAGTTCGCCCGTTTCCTCCCCGGCACAATGCCCCAGCTGCGCATCCAGGCTGCTCAAACGTTGTCTATGTTTGGCAGCACATACCTGTGTGAACAACTGTTTTCTTTGATGAACCTGAACAAAACATCACACAGAAGTCGACTTACTGCTGAACACCTCCACTCAATTCTGAGGATTTCTTCAGCTCAGAGCCTTACCCCGAACATTGATGAACTTGTGGAAAAGATGGGACACCACCAAGTATCACCCTCAACCTCAAACAAGTGAACATTACTGTGCAATCACATATTTAGAGTTTTTACTCAGTTCAAGTTTAAAAGTTAAAATTTAATATTTGTTTTCACTGCATGTTACTTCTCCTTAAACAAAGTGTTGTTTTTGATTAATAGATTTTTGCACTTTATTTTTTTGTATTTCAATCCAATTATATTTTAAAAATATTTCAGTTGAGTGGATGATAGAAAATTGCTATTATTGTTTTTTCTTTGAAGTAAATTTAGCCCACTTTTGCTAAAATAGAAAATATAGTCTACTGATGGTGCCTTGAATACCGGTTTCTTTCATTTAATGTTCATGTTATGGGGATATTTATATAAAGGAAATTTGTCTTTTGTGTCTGTTGAAAATTAAAGATTACTGACAGAGCCATAAGAAAATATTGCTTTATTTATCTGATCATATTGTAATATATTTGTTAGGTTTTCAGTAGGTTCAATTAGGTTCACTAGACTATATGCGTCATTTAAAAATTTTTCAATGAACATTCGAACAGTCCGGCCCTCGTCTTGTAGCTGATTTTTTTATTTGGCCCTCCGTCCATTTGACTTTGACACCCCTGCTCTAGGGTAACTCAGAAAGATGATCGAGGACCTTATTACTGATGAATGTGATGTTCTGGTGCCTCTAGGGTAACTCAGAAAGATGATCGAGGACCTTATTACTGATGAATGTGATGTTCTGGTGCCTCTAGGGTAACTCAGAAAGATGATTGTGGACCTTATTACTGATGAATGTGATGTTCTGGTGCCTCTAGGGTAACTCAGAAAGATGATTGAGGACCTTATTACTGATGAATGTGATGTTCTGGTGCCTCTAGGGTAACTCAGAAAGATGATTGTGGACCTTATTACTGATGAATGTGATGTTCTGGTGCCTCTAGGGTAACTCAGAAAGATGATTGTGGACCTTATTACTGATGAATGTGATGTTCTGGTGCCTCTAGGGTAACTCAGAAAGATGATTGAGGACCTTATTACTGATGAATGTGATGTTCTGGTGCCTCTAGGGTAACTCAGAAAGATGATTGAGGACCTTATTACTGATGAATGTGATGTTCTGGTGCCTCTAGGGTAACTCAGAAAGATGATTGAGGACCTTATTACTGATGAATGTGATGTTCTGGTGCCTCTAGGGTAACTCAGAAAGATGATTGTGGACCTTATTACTGATGAATGTGATGTTCTGGTGCCTCTAGGGTAACTCAGAAAGATGATTGAGGACCTTATTACTGATGAATGTGATGTTCTGGTGCCTCTAGGGTAACTCAGAAAGATGATTGTGGACCTTATTACTGATGAATGTGATGTTCTGGTGCCTCTAGGGTAACTCAGAAAGATGATTGAGGACCTTATTACTGATGAATGTGATGTTCTGGTGCCTCTAGGGTAACTCAGAAAGATGATTGTGGACCTTATTACTGATGAATGTGATGTTCTGGTGCCTCTAGGGTAACTCAGAAAGATGATTGAGGACCTTATTACTGATGAATGTGATGTTCTGGTGCCTCTAGGGTAACTCAGAAAGATGATTGAGGACCTTATTACTGATGAATGTGATGTTCTGGTGCCTCTAGGGTAACTCAGAAAGATGATTGAGGACCTTATTACTGATGAATGTGATGTTCTGGTGCCTCTAGGGTAACTCAGAAAGATGATTGTGGACCTTATTACTGATGAATGTGATGTTCTGGTGCCTCTAGGGTAACTCAGAAAGATGATTGAGGACCTTATTACTGATGAATGTGATGTTCTGGTGCCTCTAGGGTAACTCAGAAAGATGATTGTGGACCTTATTACTGATGAATGTGATGTTCTGGTGCCTCTAGGGTAACTCAGAAAGATGATTGTGGACCTTATTACTGATGAATGTGATGTTCTGGTGCCTCTAGGGTAACTCAGAAAGATGATTGAGGACCTTATTACTGATGAATGTGATGTTCTGGTGCCTCTAGGGTAACTCAGAAAGATGATTGAGGACCTTATTACTGATGAATGTGATGTTCTGGTGCCTCTAGGGTAACTCAGAAAGATGATTGAGGACCTTATTACTGATGAATGTGATGTTCTGGTGCCTCTAGGGTAACTCAGAAAGATGATTGTGGACCTTATTACTGATGAATGTGATGTTCTGGTGCCTCTAGGGTAACTCAGAAAGATGATTGAGGACCTTATTACTGATGAATGTGATGTTCTGGTGCCTCTAGGGTAACTCAGAAAGATGATTGTGGACCTTATTACTGATGAATGTGATGTTCTGGTGCCTCTAGGGTAACTCAGAAAGATGATTGAGGACCTTATTACTGATGAATGTGATGTTCTGGTGCCTCTAGGGTAACTCAGAAAGATGATTGTGGACCTTATTACTGATGAATGTGATGTTCTGGTGCCTCTAGGGTAACTCAGAAAGATGATTGAGGACCTTATTACTGATGAATGTGATGTTCTGGTGCCTCTAGGGTAACTCAGAAAGATGATTGAGGACCTTATTACTGATGAATGTGATGTTCTGGTGCCTCTAGGGTAACTCAGAAAGATGATTGAGGACCTTATTACTGATGAATGTGATGTTCTGGTGCCTCTAGGGTAACTCAGAAAGATGATTGAGGACCTTATTACTGATGAATGTGATGTTCTGGTGCCTCTAGGGTAACTCAGAAAGATGATTGAGGACCTTATTACTGATGAATGTGATGTTCTGGTGCCTCTAGGGTAACTCAGAAAGATGATTGAGGACCTTATTACTGATGAATGTGATGTTCTGGTGCCTCTAGGGTAACTCAGAAAGATGATTGAGGACCTTATTACTGATGAATGTGATGTTCTGGTGCCTCTAGGGTAACTCAGAAAGATGATTGAGGACCTTATTACTGATGAATGTGATGTTCTGGTGCCTCTAGGGTAACTCAGAAAGATGATTGAGGACCTTATTACTGATGAATGTGATGTTCTGGTGCCTCTAGGGTAACTCAGAAAGATGATTGAGGACCTTATTACTGATGAATGTGATGTTCTGGTGCCTCTAGGGTAACTCAGAAAGATGATTGAGGACCTTATTACTGATGAATGTGATGTTCTGGTGCCTCTAGGGCACATATGTCAGAGTCAAGGCCCGCGGGCCACATCCGGCCCGCAAGAAGGTTTTTTACGGCCCCTGGGATGATCTTGATTTATTATTAGAACCGGCCCGCAGCAAGCCGGCAGCCCGCAGATCTTTTACACGCACCAATACTACATTTCCCACAATGCAAAGGTGACGCACCGAGCAGTAGGCTGCTTCATTTCAATATTTATTGGCACAGCAGTCGTCAGCATCACAGTAAAATTAACTTTCAGATACCCATCAAAAATGGCAAAACGGAAGGTGGATACTGAGAACCGGGGGTTTCAAACAAGGTGGGAGTCGGAGTATATGTTCACGAAGGTAGCTGGAAAACCTGTGTGTCTTCTGTGTGGAGAAAGTGTGGCGGTACTGAAAGAGTATAATCTGAGACGACATTATGAAACGAAACACGCGGACAAAAACAAGAATATGGACATGGAACAAAGGCTACAAAAGGCAGAGGAATTAAAACGAGGCCTCAAATCTCGACAGGCTCTGTTCAAAAAAGCCAAATCACAAGGCCAGGCTGCTGTCAAGGCCAGTTTTATTTTGGCAGAAGAGATCGCTAAATCAGCCCGGCCATTTACGGAGGGGGATTTCATCAAAAACTGCATGATTAAAGTTTGTGACGAAGTTTGCCCAGAAAAAAGGCAACTCTTTTTAAATGTGAGTCTGAGCAGAAACACCATTGCCGAGAGAGTAGACCAGTTGTCCATCAATCTAAAAGAGCAGCTTGTGAAAAAGGGAAAAGATTTTATTGCATATTCCTTGGCTGTGGATGAGAGCACCGACATTTCTGACATTGCCCAGTTGTCAATTTTCATCCGCGGAGTGGACTCCAACCTAAGCGTGACAGAGGAGTTTTTGGCTTTACGTCCTATGCATGGCACAACTACGGGGCATGATTTGTATGAAGAGGTGTCAAGATGTGTAAATGAGATGGAGCTGCCTTGGGAAAAACTCGTGGGTTTGACAACCGACGGAGCACCTGCGATGTGTGGACACAGGAGCGGACTGGTGGCGAAGATACGGGAAAAGATGCAAGAGGAAAACGCGACAGGTGAGCTGACAGCTTATCATTGTATCATACACCAGGAAGCGTTGTGCGGTAAAGCCTTGAAAATGGAGCATGTAATGAGCATCATCACGCGCACAGTTAACTTTATCAGAGCCAAAGGTTTGAATCACCGCCAGTTCAAGGCATTTCTGACGGAGTTAGAAACGGAGCATGGTGATTTGCCTTATCACACAGAGGTGCGATGGCTAAGCCAGGGAAAGGTGCTTCAAAGATGTTTCGAGCTTCGTGAGGAGATTTGTCTGTTCTTGGACAGCAAAGGGAAAGACACAACACAACTCCGAGACGAAATGTTTCTGTGTGAAATGGCTTTTCTGTGTGACATTACGAGTCATCTGAATGCAATAAACTTGCAGCTGCAGGGTCGGGATCGTGTCATCTCTGATATGTACAGTACAGTGAAGGCATTTAAAACCAAACTGACTCTGTGGGAGACGCAGATGCGGAAAGAAAATTTGAGCCACTTTCCCAGCTGCCAGACCATGAAAGAGAAGCTCTCTACCAGTGCGTTCCCGAGCACACAGTTGGCTGATAAAATAGGTATGCTTGCCGCTGACTTTCGACGCCGATTTGCTGACTTTGAAGCACAAAAAAGCAGGTTGGAACTGCTCGGTAACCCATTTGCTGTTGACGTGGAAAGCTCACCACCAAACCTCCAAATGGAGTTGATTGACCTCCAATGCAATGATGCACTGAGGGCAAAATATGCGGCAGTGGGTGCTGCGGAGTTCGCCCGTTTCCTCCCCGGCACAATGCCCCAGCTGCGCATCCAGGCTGCTCAAACGTTGTCTATGTTTGGCAGCACATACCTGTGTGAACAACTGTTTTCTTTGATGAACCTGAACAAAACATCACACAGAAGTCGACTTACTGCTGAACACCTCCACTCAATTCTGAGGATTTCTTCAGCTCAGAGCCTTACCCCGAACATTGATGAACTTGTGGAAAAGATGGGACACCACCAAGTATCACCCTCAACCTCAAACAAGTGAACATTACTGTGCAATCACATATTTAGAGTTTTTACTCAGTTCAAGTTTAAAAGTTAAAATTTAATATTTGTTTTCACTGCATGTTACTTCTCCTTAAACAAAGTGTTGTTTTTGATTAATAGATTTTTGCACTTTATTTTTTTGTATTTCAATCCAATTATATTTTAAAAATATTTCAGTTGAGTGGATGATAGAAAATTGCTATTATTGTTTTTTCTTTGAAGTAAATTTAGCCCACTTTTGCTAAAATAGAAAATATAGTCTACTGATGGTGCCTTGAATACCGGTTTCTTTCATTTAATGTTCATGTTATGGGGATATTTATATAAAGGAAATTTGTCTTTTGTGTCTGTTGAAAATTAAAGATTACTGACAGAGCCATAAGAAAATATTGCTTTATTTATCTGATCATATTGTAATATATTTGTTAGGTTTTCAGTAGGTTCAATTAGGTTCACTAGACTATATGCGTCATTTAAAAATTTTTCAATGAACATTCGAACAGTCCGGCCCTCGTCTTGTAGCTGATTTTTTTATTTGGCCCTCCGTCCATTTGACTTTGACACCCCTGCTCTAGGGTAACTCAGAAAGATGATCGAGGACCTTATTACTGATGAATGTGATGTTCTGGTGCCTCTAGGGTAACTCAGAAAGATGATCGAGGACCTTATTACTGATGAATGTGATGTTCTGGTGCCTCTAGGGTAACTCAGAAAGATGATTGTGGACCTTATTACTGATGAATGTGATGTTCTGGTGCCTCTAGGGTAACTCAGAAAGATGATTGAGGACCTTATTACTGATGAATGTGATGTTCTGGTGCCTCTAGGGTAACTCAGAAAGATGATTGTGGACCTTATTACTGATGAATGTGATGTTCTGGTGCCTCTAGGGTAACTCAGAAAGATGATTGTGGACCTTATTACTGATGAATGTGATGTTCTGGTGCCTCTAGGGTAACTCAGAAAGATGATTGAGGACCTTATTACTGATGAATGTGATGTTCTGGTGCCTCTAGGGTAACTCAGAAAGATGATTGAGGACCTTATTACTGATGAATGTGATGTTCTGGTGCCTCTAGGGTAACTCAGAAAGATGATTGAGGACCTTATTACTGATGAATGTGATGTTCTGGTGCCTCTAGGGTAACTCAGAAAGATGATTGTGGACCTTATTACTGATGAATGTGATGTTCTGGTGCCTCTAGGGTAACTCAGAAAGATGATTGAGGACCTTATTACTGATGAATGTGATGTTCTGGTGCCTCTAGGGTAACTCAGAAAGATGATTGTGGACCTTATTACTGATGAATGTGATGTTCTGGTGCCTCTAGGGTAACTCAGAAAGATGATTGAGGACCTTATTACTGATGAATGTGATGTTCTGGTGCCTCTAGGGTAACTCAGAAAGATGATTGTGGACCTTATTACTGATGAATGTGATGTTCTGGTGCCTCTAGGGTAACTCAGAAAGATGATTGAGGACCTTATTACTGATGAATGTGATGTTCTGGTGCCTCTAGGGTAACTCAGAAAGATGATTGAGGACCTTATTACTGATGAATGTGATGTTCTGGTGCCTCTAGGGTAACTCAGAAAGATGATTGAGGACCTTATTACTGATGAATGTGATGTTCTGGTGCCTCTAGGGTAACTCAGAAAGATGATTGTGGACCTTATTACTGATGAATGTGATGTTCTGGTGCCTCTAGGGTAACTCAGAAAGATGATTGAGGACCTTATTACTGATGAATGTGATGTTCTGGTGCCTCTAGGGTAACTCAGAAAGATGATTGTGGACCTTATTACTGATGAATGTGATGTTCTGGTGCCTCTAGGGTAACTCAGAAAGATGATTGTGGACCTTATTACTGATGAATGTGATGTTCTGGTGCCTCTAGGGTAACTCAGAAAGATGATTGAGGACCTTATTACTGATGAATGTGATGTTCTGGTGCCTCTAGGGTAACTCAGAAAGATGATTGAGGACCTTATTACTGATGAATGTGATGTTCTGGTGCCTCTAGGGTAACTCAGAAAGATGATTGAGGACCTTATTACTGATGAATGTGATGTTCTGGTGCCTCTAGGGTAACTCAGAAAGATGATTGTGGACCTTATTACTGATGAATGTGATGTTCTGGTGCCTCTAGGGTAACTCAGAAAGATGATTGAGGACCTTATTACTGATGAATGTGATGTTCTGGTGCCTCTAGGGTAACTCAGAAAGATGATTGTGGACCTTATTACTGATGAATGTGATGTTCTGGTGCCTCTAGGGTAACTCAGAAAGATGATTGAGGACCTTATTACTGATGAATGTGATGTTCTGGTGCCTCTAGGGTAACTCAGAAAGATGATTGTGGACCTTATTACTGATGAATGTGATGTTCTGGTGCCTCTAGGGTAACTCAGAAAGATGATTGAGGACCTTATTACTGATGAATGTGATGTTCTGGTGCCTCTAGGGTAACTCAGAAAGATGATTGAGGACCTTATTACTGATGAATGTGATGTTCTGGTGCCTCTAGGGTAACTCAGAAAGATGATTGAGGACCTTATTACTGATGAATGTGATGTTCTGGTGCCTCTAGGGTAACTCAGAAAGATGATTGAGGACCTTATTACTGATGAATGTGATGTTCTGGTGCCTCTAGGGTAACTCAGAAAGATGATTGAGGACCTTATTACTGATGAATGTGATGTTCTGGTGCCTCTAGGGTAACTCAGAAAGATGATTGAGGACCTTATTACTGATGAATGTGATGTTCTGGTGCCTCTAGGGTAACTCAGAAAGATGATTGAGGACCTTATTACTGATGAATGTGATGTTCTGGTGCCTCTAGGGTAACTCAGAAAGATGATTGAGGACCTTATTACTGATGAATGTGATGTTCTGGTGCCTCTAGGGTAACTCAGAAAGATGATTGAGGACCTTATTACTGATGAATGTGATGTTCTGGTGCCTCTAGGGTAACTCAGAAAGATGATTGAGGACCTTATTACTGATGAATGTGATGTTCTGGTGCCTCTAGGGTAACTCAGAAAGATGATTGAGGACCTTATTACTGATGAATGTGATGTTCTGGTGCCTCTAGGGCACATATGTCAGAGTCAAGGCCCGCGGGCCACATCCGGCCCGCAAGAAGGTTTTTTACGGCCCCTGGGATGATCTTGATTTATTATTAGAACCGGCCCGCAGCAAGCCGGCAGCCCGCAGATCTTTTACACGCACCAATACTACATTTCCCACAATGCAAAGGTGACGCACCGAGCAGTAGGCTGCTTCATTTCAATATTTATTGGCACAGCAGTCGTCAGCATCACAGTAAAATTAACTTTCAGATACCCATCAAAAATGGCAAAACGGAAGGTGGATACTGAGAACCGGGGGTTTCAAACAAGGTGGGAGTCGGAGTATATGTTCACGAAGGTAGCTGGAAAACCTGTGTGTCTTCTGTGTGGAGAAAGTGTGGCGGTACTGAAAGAGTATAATCTGAGACGACATTATGAAACGAAACACGCGGACAAAAACAAGAATATGGACATGGAACAAAGGCTACAAAAGGCAGAGGAATTAAAACGAGGCCTCAAATCTCGACAGGCTCTGTTCAAAAAAGCCAAATCACAAGGCCAGGCTGCTGTCAAGGCCAGTTTTATTTTGGCAGAAGAGATCGCTAAATCAGCCCGGCCATTTACGGAGGGGGATTTCATCAAAAACTGCATGATTAAAGTTTGTGACGAAGTTTGCCCAGAAAAAAGGCAACTCTTTTTAAATGTGAGTCTGAGCAGAAACACCATTGCCGAGAGAGTAGACCAGTTGTCCATCAATCTAAAAGAGCAGCTTGTGAAAAAGGGAAAAGATTTTATTGCATATTCCTTGGCTGTGGATGAGAGCACCGACATTTCTGACATTGCCCAGTTGTCAATTTTCATCCGCGGAGTGGACTCCAACCTAAGCGTGACAGAGGAGTTTTTGGCTTTACGTCCTATGCATGGCACAACTACGGGGCATGATTTGTATGAAGAGGTGTCAAGATGTGTAAATGAGATGGAGCTGCCTTGGGAAAAACTCGTGGGTTTGACAACCGACGGAGCACCTGCGATGTGTGGACACAGGAGCGGACTGGTGGCGAAGATACGGGAAAAGATGCAAGAGGAAAACGCGACAGGTGAGCTGACAGCTTATCATTGTATCATACACCAGGAAGCGTTGTGCGGTAAAGCCTTGAAAATGGAGCATGTAATGAGCATCATCACGCGCACAGTTAACTTTATCAGAGCCAAAGGTTTGAATCACCGCCAGTTCAAGGCATTTCTGACGGAGTTAGAAACGGAGCATGGTGATTTGCCTTATCACACAGAGGTGCGATGGCTAAGCCAGGGAAAGGTGCTTCAAAGATGTTTCGAGCTTCGTGAGGAGATTTGTCTGTTCTTGGACAGCAAAGGGAAAGACACAACACAACTCCGAGACGAAATGTTTCTGTGTGAAATGGCTTTTCTGTGTGACATTACGAGTCATCTGAATGCAATAAACTTGCAGCTGCAGGGTCGGGATCGTGTCATCTCTGATATGTACAGTACAGTGAAGGCATTTAAAACCAAACTGACTCTGTGGGAGACGCAGATGCGGAAAGAAAATTTGAGCCACTTTCCCAGCTGCCAGACCATGAAAGAGAAGCTCTCTACCAGTGCGTTCCCGAGCACACAGTTGGCTGATAAAATAGGTATGCTTGCCGCTGACTTTCGACGCCGATTTGCTGACTTTGAAGCACAAAAAAGCAGGTTGGAACTGCTCGGTAACCCATTTGCTGTTGACGTGGAAAGCTCACCACCAAACCTCCAAATGGAGTTGATTGACCTCCAATGCAATGATGCACTGAGGGCAAAATATGCGGCAGTGGGTGCTGCGGAGTTCGCCCGTTTCCTCCCCGGCACAATGCCCCAGCTGCGCATCCAGGCTGCTCAAACGTTGTCTATGTTTGGCAGCACATACCTGTGTGAACAACTGTTTTCTTTGATGAACCTGAACAAAACATCACACAGAAGTCGACTTACTGCTGAACACCTCCACTCAATTCTGAGGATTTCTTCAGCTCAGAGCCTTACCCCGAACATTGATGAACTTGTGGAAAAGATGGGACACCACCAAGTATCACCCTCAACCTCAAACAAGTGAACATTACTGTGCAATCACATATTTAGAGTTTTTACTCAGTTCAAGTTTAAAAGTTAAAATTTAATATTTGTTTTCACTGCATGTTACTTCTCCTTAAACAAAGTGTTGTTTTTGATTAATAGATTTTTGCACTTTATTTTTTTGTATTTCAATCCAATTATATTTTAAAAATATTTCAGTTGAGTGGATGATAGAAAATTGCTATTATTGTTTTTTCTTTGAAGTAAATTTAGCCCACTTTTGCTAAAATAGAAAATATAGTCTACTGATGGTGCCTTGAATACCGGTTTCTTTCATTTAATGTTCATGTTATGGGGATATTTATATAAAGGAAATTTGTCTTTTGTGTCTGTTGAAAATTAAAGATTACTGACAGAGCCATAAGAAAATATTGCTTTATTTATCTGATCATATTGTAATATATTTGTTAGGTTTTCAGTAGGTTCAATTAGGTTCACTAGACTATATGCGTCATTTAAAAATTTTTCAATGAACATTCGAACAGTCCGGCCCTCGTCTTGTAGCTGATTTTTTTATTTGGCCCTCCGTCCATTTGACTTTGACACCCCTGCTCTAGGGTAACTCATAAAGATGATTGTGGACCTTATTACTGATGAATGTGATGTTCTGGTGCCTCTAGGGTAACTCAGAAAGATGATTGAGGACCTTATTACTGATGAATGTGATGTTCTGGTGCCTCTAGGGTAACTCAGAAAGATGATTGTGGACCTTATTACTGATGAATGTGATGTTCTGGTGCCTCTAGGGTAACTCAGAAAGATGATTGAGGACCTTATTTCTGATGAATGTGTTTTATTTTTTATGAGCGTGTTTTTCTTTCTTTCTGCATTTTGTATTCAGATTTAGATGTTTGTATTTTTTGTAATTTAAGTAATTCAGGGCTCATCTGTAAAAGAGATGTTGGTCTCAGTATGACTCCCTGATAATATAAAGGTTTATTTTTTATTTTTTTAAAGATCCCTCCCGCTTTTTTCCCTTTTGCTTCCGTTTAGTTCTTAGAAGGTAAACGGTTTCCGTTGCGAGACGTAATAAATACACGCCAGGTGCCTGCAGTTTGGTTTACCTGAGTGAGGTGCGCTTGGAGCACCAATATTGGACATTTGACACCTGAGAGGACTGCAACACTATTCCTGTGGGTGATTGAAAAGGGGACATCGACAATGATACTATTTTTCATACTTGCAGGTATGTGTAGCCATCTCAATTTCTTTTGTAATCTTTTAGTTATTAACTCCAAAACGGCCAACACCTTTTCCCCCAGACTACTGTAGGGGGGAAGTCACTGGCAATCAAATCATATGGATAGATTTACTACATCACAGCTGCTTTGCTTCGTCTATCCCTGTCTTGTATGTCATGTTGCAGTTTCAACACCCTGGTTAATCATTAACCACATGAAAAAGATAATAAAAGTATTCTCTCCCGGAACTAAGGGAAGAAATGTGCCATTTATTCAATTTTATACATTTGCTATATCATGTATTTGATGGATTTAGGATGTTTGTTGTTCTTGTCCTGTGCTTGAAGGATTTTGTTTTGTTAATGGTATTTCATTTTGCATAGGTCTAGTATGTCTTGATTCAGTGTGTTGAATCAATGGCGAACATAATCACTTCCCCAATCCTGTCTAAGATATTTCCACTTTTGCTTGACAGGCTAGGTTCATCTTTAACTAGCAACTGTTTAAAAAAAATAATTGTCATCATTTATGAGTTCAGTATATTCTTGTTCAGTATGTGTAAATCTTAGTCAGAATTTTATATTTAAAAATTCCATAGGCCTATACAATGATATGCAACTATACAATTCATTCGAAAGTGATCTAGAGAAATATGTGAGTCTTGAGATGAATAGAATACATCTGATTTCTTTTTAGTTTTCTCCTCTGCCAGAGGCCTACAGGTGGCCATTGGACAACCTACATATGAGGTTGCGCGAGGCGATGATGTCACCCTGGTGTGTAGTTTCATTCCTGCTGCACAATCCAACCCCTCCACGTTGGTTATCATCACATGGTCCATGGAGGCTGATAGCCCTGTTGATCCGAAGGTTAGTCAGAAGACAAGAGATGGCTCCATTTGATCAATGTAAAAGCTTTGCTACCATTGTCACTGTTTCTCGACAGACGGAAACACAAAGTTAAATGCTGAAATAAAGATCATTAGAAGGACAACAGTTGGGTCAACTCGAAGGTTTTCAGGTGCACATGATAAGCTAATATCGCCCTTAGAAGACTAAATACAGCCACATTTCATTGAATCTTTATTTTGACTGGGAGTCATGCTGAGAGCACAGTCTCTTTTAAAGACGAGCCTCGTAAACAAAATGTACACATCAATACACAACTAAAATCACAACTGAGATACAAAACACAATCATAGAAAACAAACATTCTTCAGTAACAGGTCCTCAATCAGCCGTCTGAATGGCCCTAGAGGCACTAAATCATCACATTTTAGAGTTTTTTGGAGATTATATCACAAGTAAGGTGAAAAAAAAGGCTATGTGCAGAATGTGTTCAATATTTTGTGTCTCCCTGATTCGTGTAGATTGTTATTGCCACATTCTACTCTATCAAAAATCAAGTGGACATCAAGCCTTCCTATAAAGACCGAGCAGAGATGACCCATGACATCACTGGAGGGCGGAGCACCCTGACCCTCCGCAAGGTGTCCATGCAGGAGAACAGGCTGTGGCAGTGCAGGGTGCAGATCCCTGGAGACGAGGAGGGGACGCCTTCCGCCACCACCGAACTAGTGGTCCTTGGTAAGACAGTGGTAGATACATGTGGTCCTTGGTAAGACAGTGGTAGAAACATGTGGTCCTTGGTAAGACAGTGGTAGATACATGTGGTCCTTGGTAAGACAGTGGTAGATACACATGGTCCTTGGTAAGACAGTGGTAGATACATGTAGTCCTTGGTAAGACAGTGGTAGATACACATGGTCCTTGGTAAGACAGTGGTAGATACATGCAGTCCATGTAGAGAAATAGTAGTATGATAGTTTGAAGTCTGGTGTGGGTGAAAAGGTTCCATCTGTTTAAAGATGGAACGGATAACTTAAAGTCTGTGTCTTGTCATGTCAAAGGAAAAGGAAAAAACTCCTATGTTCTGAAAGTTTCCTTCAGCAAGATGGCTCTCTAGGGTGTTGATTAGGACTCCACTGCCCTCTACTGGACCACTTATAAAAAAAACACATTATGATGTGACATCTGCTTCCCTCTCCAGTGGCTCCCTCTGTGCCCGTCGTCAGCGTACAGGGCGAAGCAGAGTACTGGAACAACATCAACCTGACCTGTGTGTCTGAGGAGGGCTCCCCTGCCCCGACCTATAGCTGGAAAACAAACGATGTCAGGAATACTCCCAGAGTATTCCCACCGAGGACCACGGAGAGTATGTTTTGTGTGTTTGTGTGTGCTTGGTGTTCATCTTTACTTCAAACAAGCCATAGAATAATGGCAGGGCCGCTGAGGTTATTACCAAAACTTCCTGATTTGTTTATCAGTGTGTACGTGCAGATGTCCACTCTGAATTTTAACTTCCTGATTCCTCCATTCTTTCAGAGAATGGTGTTCTATCTCTGTTTAATATCTCCATGGAGACTTCCGGTTTCTTCATCTGCACCGCGACCAACCAGGTCCGATCTGCCAGCTCAAACTTCACCCTCACTGTCATGCCCCGTGAGTATTGAGTATACCCTGTGAGTATTGAGTATACCCTGTGAGTATTGAGTATACCCTGTGAGTATACCCTGTGAGTATTGAGTATACCCTGTGAGTATTGAGTATACCCTGTGAGTATTGAGTATTGCGCTTGCTATATGTTTGGAGGTGAAATGGAGAAGATATAGCGATGACTGAATCAAGGCATCTGCAACTCAAGTCACATTTCTCAACAAGACTCCCAGGCTTGCCATCAAACTCCTTTTCCCTCATCCCTCTCTCTTCTTATTTTCCTCCTCCTCCTGTTGTGACACTACTGCATCCCTCTCTCTTCTTATGTTCCACCTCCTCCTGTTGTGACACTACTGCATCCCTCTCTCTTCTTATGTTCCACCTCCTCCTGTTGTGACACTGCTGCATCCCTCTCTCTTCTTATGTTCCACCTCCTGTTGTTGTGACACTGCTGCATCCCTCTCTCTTCTTATTTTCCACCTCCTCCTGTTGTGACACTACTGCATCCCTCTCTCTTCTTATGTTCAACCTCCTGCTGTTGTGACACTGCTGCATCCCTCTCTCTTCTTATGTTCCACCTCCTCCTGTTGTGACACTACTGCATCCCTCTCTCTTCTTATGTTCCACCTCCTCCTGTTGTGACACTACTGCATCCCTCTCTCTTCTTATGTTCCACCTCCTCCTGTTGTGACACTACTGCATCCCTCTCTCTTCTTATGTTCCACCTCCTGCTGTTGTGACACTACTGCATCCCTCTCTCTTCTTATGTTCCACCTCCTCCTGTTGTGACACTACTGCATCCCTCTCTCTTCTTATGTTCCACCTCCTCCTGTTGTGACACTACTGCATCCCTCTCTCTTCTTATGTTCCACCTCCTCCTGTTGTGACACTCTACTGCATCCCTCTCTCTTCTTATGTTCCACCTCCTCCTGTTGTGACGCTCTACTGCATCCCTCTCTCTTCTTATGTTCCACCTCCTCCTGTTGTGACACTCTACTGCATCTCTCTCTTCTTATGTTCCACCTCCTCCTGTTGTGACGCTCTACTGCATCCCTCTCTCTTCTTATGTTCAACCTCCTGCTGTTGTGACACTACTGCATCCCTCTCTCTTCTTATGTTCCACCTCCTCCTGTTGTGACACTCTGTTGCATCCCTCTCTCTTCTTATGTTCCACCTCCTCCTGTTGTGACACTCTGTTGCATCCCTCTCTCTTCTTATGTTCAACCTCCTCCTGTTGTGACACTGCTGCATCCCTCTCTCTTCTTATGTTCCACCTCCTCCTGTTGTGACACTACTGCATCCCTCTCTCTTCTTATGTTCCACCTCCTCCTGTTGTGACACTGCTGCATCCCTCTCTCTTCTTATGTTCCACCTCCTCCTGTTGTGACGCTCTACTGCATCCCTCTCTCTTCTTATGTTCCACCTCCTCCTGTTGTGACGCTCTACTGCATCCCTCTCTCTTCTTATGTTCAACCTCCTGCTGTTGTGACACTACTGCATCCCTCTCTCTTCTTATGTTCCACCTCCTCCTGTTGTGACACTCTACTGCATCCCTCTCTCTTCTTATGTTCCACCTCCTCCTGTTGTGACACTGCTGCATCCCTCTCTCTTCTTATGTTCCACCTCCTCCTGTTGTGACACTGCTGCATCCCTCTCTCTTCTTATGTTCCACCTCCTCCTGTTGTGACACTCTACTGCATCCCTCTCTCTTCTTATGTTCCACCTCCTCCTGTTGTGACACTCTACTGCATCCCTCTCTCTTCTTATGTTCCACCTCCTCCTGTTGTGACGCTCTACTGCATCCCTCTCTAGCCTCCATGAAGGTCGGGTCCACAGCAGCCATCATTGGAGGGGTCGTAGCTGGGGTCCTGGTCCTGGGGATTGTCATATACTGCTGCAGGAAGAAGAGGAACAAATCTAAACAGGAGAATGTTCAAGGGTAAATAGCTATCCGCTCTTCTTTTTGGGTCAGGACATTGTTGTGGACTTTTGGGTGAGGTGTTTGTTGTGTGTGAAAGGATGAGGTTGGCCTGTTCTAGTTTCTGTACTTTTTTGTTGTTGTGTTTCTTTGTCTCTCTCGCTCATGTCTCTCTCTCTCGCTCATGTCTCTCTCGCTCATGTCTCTCTCGCTCATGTCTCTCTCTCTCGCTCATGTCTCTCTCGCTCATGTCTCTCTCTCTCGCTCATGTCTCTCTCGCTCATGTCTCTCTCTCTCGCTCATGTCTCTCTCGCTCATGTCTCTCTCTCTCGCTCATGTCTCTCTCGCTCATGTCTCTCTCTCTCGCTCATGTCTCTCTCGCTCATGTCTCTCTCTCTCGCTCATGTCTCTCTCTCGCTCGTCTCTCTCTCTCGCTCATGTCTCTCTCTCGCTCATGTCTCTCTCTCTCATGTCTCTCTCTCTCGCTCATG